>NW_023412721.1:0-142655 GCF_903995425.1 Onychomys torridus
GCAAAAATTTGCTTGACAAGAATATTTAATTGTTCCCAAATCCCAAAAAATTTCACAGATACATGACCACTGTGACAAATTCATAATTGGTGTAAAAGCAAAAGTAATGAATGAATTTTTGTAAGCATTTTTAACAAAATAGTTTTAATGATGATTGGGAATCTCATCCAATGAATTCTGATCCCATTCTCTTTCACATTCCTCCCGGGTCCACTTGCCTATACTTGTCCCCCAAGCTTCCTCATAATACATCAAATACAATTTGTGTTTCCCATATACTAATTGGAGCATGGTCAAATTCCCAGTGGCCAGTTCCTTAAAGATAACTGAGTGCTTTCCCATCCCCCTGGCAGAAGCCAACAACAGTAAGGACTGTACCACAATTTTTAAGGACTCCCTTCAATGGCTTCTTGTCTAGTCTTTTATTTTTTGCAGGGGGCAGGAAGTTGATACAGAAGCCATCGCTGTCTCTCATTCTCAATGTAGGAAGTCATCATTACCACTGCAACAGGTGTTTCCTTGCCCATGACAACCAGCAGCAGCAAAGATCATGGACTTCCACATGATTTTCCATGGATTCAGGGACCCCCAGACAACAATATGGTCTCAACTTCAACAAATGTCTACAGCATTCAAATATGAACCATGGAATTCCAGGACTTAGGATTTAATTTTAAGAGTCAAAACTCATATTTTCTATACATAAAGAAATATTCAGCTGGGCATGATGATTCATGTTTTTAATTGCAGAACTGCCAAGGTACAGGCAGGTAGAGCCCTGTGATTTTGAGACAAACCTGGTCTACATAGTATATTTTGGGACAACCAGAGCTACATAGTGAGACCCTGTCTCAAAAAACAAACAAAAATATTCAAAACTTCAGTGAGACCCTGTCTCAAAAGATAAACAAAAATATTCAAAACTTTGTATGCTTCCCTTCCACACCACCACCAAGAGCAACAAAGAATAGGCCAATGATTGGATCAGCTCTAACCCACACTGAGCTTAGATATTGTGCATGCTTTTGAGGAGAGGAAGTTTAAAGCTCTGGGGTTCTCCACACCCAGATTAGCAATATCTGGGAAGTTAATATGAATAAGTTTCCTGATGGTTTTCAGCTCTGTTGCAAGGGAGTTGCCTAACAACTTTCCAGATCCCTACAGCTTTCTCTCTTAACATGTATCCTCTTTCTCTCCATTCTCTTTTCCAGCACTGTAGCCAGCTTTTTTATTCCACCAACCATCTCCCAAATTATAACACAAGACTTAATATTAGCTATGAATGCTCAGCCTAGGTTAGGCTTGTTTCTTGCTAGCCCTCATAACCTGTTTCTCTTCATCTATATCTTTCCATGTCTCTCTGTCTTGTGGCTCCCTGGCTATTTGGCCCCAGGGGCCTCCCTGTCTTTCTCCCATGTTCTTTTCGTTCCTCCTCTTCCCCCCTCCTCCTATTGATTCTCTCTGCTTGCAAGACCTCCCTATCCCTCTATTGCCTAGCTATTGGCTATTAGGCTTTTTATAAGAACAATCAGGTGCCTTAGGCAGGCAAGGTGAAACAGCAGCACATCTTTACATAATCAAACAATATTTGCACTGTAAGCAAATATAATAAGCCTTATATCAAAAACAAATGCAGCAGAAACAAGTGTAACACACTTTTACACAGTTAAAGTAATTTTCCACAGCATAAGGAAATCTATCACATGTTTGCCCAGTTAAAATAATATTCCACAACACAGCACCTATACATACACATAGACACATACACACGCATACATGCACACAGAGAGACATTTTTCCAGATGGGATTTCTCTGGGTATCCTGGAACTTACTCTGTAGACCAAATCAAACTCAAAGAGACCTGCTTGCTTCTGGCTACAGACTTCTGGGATTATAGACCTGTGCCATCACCACCTGGCATATATTTTTATTTATTCTTCTCATACAATGCATCCTAATCACAGTTTCCCATCTCCTTACTCCTCCCAGCCCCCATCTGCCCACTCCACCACATCCACTGCTCCTCTGAATATCTACAGGAAAGGGTAGGCCTCATAGGGATATCAACTAAACATGGCATAAAATGATTCAATAAGACTAGGCACAAACCCTCATAGCAAGACTGGGTGAGGTAACCCAGTAAAAGGAAAAAGATCCCAAGGGCAGACAATGGAGTCAATGTCATCCCCACTCCCAGTGTTAGGAGTCCCACCGAAATTCCAAGCTAACAACCAAAACTAATAGGACCTAATGCAGAGCCATGCAGACCTTGTGATTGCTGCTTCAGGCTCTGTGAACCTCTATGAGCCATTCTTAGTAGATTTTATGGGCCATGGTTTCCTCCTGGTGTTCTTGGCCCATCTGGTTCCTACATTTCTTCCTCTCCCTATTCTTCAGGGTTTCTTGAGCTCCTAAAGGAGGATCCTGCTGGAGGTCTCCAGTTTGGGCTCTGCCTAATGTTTGGCTATGGGGGCTGGTGGCCATGTAAGAGAAGCATCAGGTGGCCATTAAGTTTCAAGAGATTAGACCAACAGGAAGGAAGGCACTGATGGATGAATCTTGGATATGCCAGGTCTTGAGGCCTTTGGCTCTGGACTATCTCTTGCTACTGCTGTGCCTTGACATGGTTCGCTGCTTTTCTCTGGTCAGCCATTTTTCTCTAGTATCTGGCATGGTGTAAATGGGTGTAGGGAGATCCCCGCCGCCTTTAGTGCCATGTAATTGGAAATAATCTGCTCTATTTGCATTTTTTCTATGGATTATCATGAAGATGATTTCCTCTTAAGCTGTACTTAACTGAAGTTAACTCTTTAACTGAAGAAGTGATTTTATACTATAATAGTTTTAGTTTAAAAGGGATTTGATGATTAAGAGGTTTTTATAAGTATATTAAGGCATTATGATAGGGGTTAGCATAGTAGGGAAATTAGTATAGATGAAGTTAGGATTAGTTTTGCCCTACCCAAACAAACAGGGCCTGCAGAGGATAGAACAAAAGAACCAGGAAGTGTTACACAGCTGGGACTCAAGAGTTTAACATGAACAGCTTTATAGACTGTGGTTTTGGTTAGGGATTAAGAAAAACAATTGTGTCTCAGGAGCCAGGTTCTCTCAAGTTCATTTAATCTTGATGAATGTATTCAGGAGTTTCAGTGTGCATCAGAGCTGAAACAAAGCTTTCAATAAAGACTTCATGCAACTAAAAAACAAAGAATAGGACAACTAGGTAGAAAATTGGGCACAACTCTAAAAAATAAGAAAAGTGAAACTAGTAGCCTGTTTCCCAGGCAATCACAAAAACCCCTCCCTATGTAAATGGTCATGGCTGAAAGGACCTTGGTTTCCTTAGAAGTCTAAAAGATGAATGTTTAACTGAATGTGAGTTTCTCAGGAAGTGAAGAAATATGGGGCTAATAAATGTACTAAGGTTGACTTGTTTCAGAAAAATATCATTTTACTTTGATCACATAGTAACTGTGTACCTTTTGATTATGGGGAAAATCCTCCTCTTTGTGATCAACTTGGTGTGGTGACATTAAGCAGGGTAGCTGAAAATAAAGAACAGACGAGAAGCACTTATCCCTCAGCAAAGAAATCTGTGTGTTTTTTCTCAATGACTCTGCATCTCATTCCAATGTCTTTGACAGGCAGAAGGCTAGTTCGTCTACAGTGGGTCTCTGCATCTGTTCCCATTAGCCACTGGAGGGAGCCTCTCTGATGATGATTTATATCTGCATCTTTCTTATTTGTCACTTGATGAGATGGGACATAGGATGAGCAAGGATAGAACAGCACAATGGGGAAAAGAACTTACATCAGGTTACCAGATCTCTACAGGGCTAGGTACGTGGTTGAGGGATGATGCAGAGGGTCATACAGATCTTTGAAGATCATAGTCACTGGTCTTAGATCATTGATTCAGACAAAAAGGGAAGGAGACACCTCTGTTAGAAAACGTGGAAACTAACCTAAGAGGAAGTCCTTGGTCTTGAGAAATTCACAAGTCTGGCTCACTAAGTGGCAATGGTGGTCACTGTGTCTGGGATGGTGAGGGCTGATAACTATCACCAAGCAGGCTGGTGAAGAGAGAGAGCATCATTATCGGGGTTCCCTGTAAAAATCTGGCCTGGCCTGTCTCCTAGCCATTCAAGAGATGCTGTGCCAGACAAGCCAGGGATGGAGTTGATACACGGGGTGGAAGCTAGTGGGCCCCATGGCTACTCAAGCTGAGTAGTGGAGGGAGCTGAGGGAACATGCATTTCTAGTCTCCCCTATACCTGTGCTCAGGCAAGAACACGAGGTACACAGAGCAGGGGGTCCTGAGATTCTAACTTGCCTGTTAGTTGGGAGCTAGTTTGGGTGGGAAAGTGGCCTGTCCTCTGTGCACCAGTAGCCTTGTGCAGACTGATGCAGGATTGTGGAGCCCTTGAAATAGAAGTAGGTAAGCCTGTGGTCTGATCTGTCCTTGAAGCTCAGGTGGAGGGAACAAGGGCAATCTATGAGGCTCACACCTAGAAAGGGACAAGCTTATGCTTGACTTGACCCATACCCCTAAGAGCTTCTTTTTCTGTATAGCTGGAGATTCTGCAGAGGGGCAAGGGAGGCCAACTAGACATTTCTGTGGTACAGTCCCCTCAGGAGGGCACAGGGTCTGAGGAGCTGCAAACATAGTCACTGTTCTCATCACTCTAAATTTCTTTAGCTTTTCAGATAAGGGCTCAAGTGTAAAATGCTTTGTCAGTATCAGAGTAGAGAGTAGAGCATTCAAGCCCTAGAGGCAGCATCTTCTGCTGTAAAAGCCCTTCCACTGCAGTTTCTGTGCTCCTGAGGGTTGGGGAAGATTTCATTTTTCTGCTCTTTACTCCTGTCCTACTTAGAAGGGTCTCTCCATCTTTTGTTGTACCTTGTTGCACATTTCACAAAACCCTCATAGACCACCAAGGAGCTGGTTTCTGATGAAGCACATAAGGGTCCTTTTATTCAGGTTCAACCTGGGCCGCTGCATGGCAGATGGAAGGAAATGTGGCGATGGCCATGAGCCCAGGTTTACAGGGTTTTTATAGGGAAAAACCACAAGCCAGGAATTGGCAACTTGGGATTTGGTAGACTGGGCAAGGTGATTTTTTGAAACTATTGGTCTAGAATTTGGCAGAGAACCACAACCCACTGAACAGGATTATCTGGATTGCTCAGCGGGATTATCTAGATATCTCCAAGGGCCATAAATCACAGACAGGATTCTTTTAATCTTTCCTTTCTTGTAGAAACAGCGGACAGGATGTCTGCAGGAGGATACTGCTCTGTATCCATTCTAGTTATGGCATATTCCTGAGCCTGTAAAGTTAAGTCTAGGCCTTCATATTCCATGCTTCACAAGTACCAATGACAGGACTCAATCCTGAGTCCCACCTGTTCAGAGGTTCAAGGGTATTGGAACCTAAGAACCATTAGCTAAAAGATTTTTCTAGGGCTGTGACATCTTCTTGTATTGCCATTCTTTAAGGTCGTGTAGTTCTGATCTTTGAGTATAACCAGATTATAATCTTATATAGGACCTCTTTGGTTCTGCATAAAGAAGATGAAGTATCTTATCTTGTTGCAGAACCATTTTAGTTAATAAATTTATCAATTGACAACTCTGAACCCATTTTCCTAGTATGTCAATGAACATTATAGTTGGCCATCTTGCTTTTATGCCTGAGTGGTTTTTTGTTTGTTTGTTTGTTTGTTTGTTTGTTTGATGCAGCCTTTCAGCCTTTTCTGAACAGGGAACATAGAACAACATATTTTCTTCTGGAATTGCTTCAAGCTTGCTTTTGGGTGCCATTGTTAGGGCCCCCAAAAGGGTGAAAGGTTCGGCAATGGGGCATCTGTCAGAAGCATGTGGCTGTCTCACCCTGTAGAGACAGGGAACAATTACATTGGCTGAGATGGTCCATGACAGCTTTTGGCAAGTCTAGAGCTCATAGTCATCTGGAGCAGTGTAGTCAGCAACTGAAGCTTGCAAGTGTCTGCCATCCAAATGGAAATTGGTTGATACAAACTTAAACTAGGGACAGAAGTTAAAATTTATGAACTTATTTGGAACCCTTAGGCCCATACCCTTAGTAATTGGGAAAAGGAGGAGTCCCAAGACCAGGAGCAAGGAAAAATACCATCCTCAGGAATAAGCTGTACTTACCTGGTTGTACTTCTGACCTTTGTGAAGTGGATCTAAATTTTATGACTCTTTTAATCCTCTGAGGCCTACACGAACTATCTTACAAAATGACATAAAAGTTTTAGACACATTAATATTACCAATCTGTGCTGAAATCCATATTGTAGACAAAGCAGGTGATGGATATCTGTAAAACAGCAGAAGTGGATTCATACCTTTGTGTCTCAACAAGAACTACAGATTTGGGTTAAAAACTTGTGCATTTTCCCTTTGTCCAGAGAGCCAGGTATAAATTGGACAGAAATTTTTGACCTGATGAGGTCTATAAACTTCTAGGTTTATATTTAGATATATTTAGATGACATCTAAAATAAATCTAAAATGCTGAGCTAGTGACTGAACACTAAGTAGTCATTGCTCTACCAGCTTATCAGGACTCTTAAATGTTAAGCTCTAAATTTTTAGATCATAGAACTGAAGAACAATCTGAAACTTTTCTTATCCTAAATCATTTTCTGATATTCTCAAAATTTAGAAGATATTTTTATCCTCGGACCTTTCTTAGACTCATATCTGAACCTTTATAACTTATTTAAAGGTTTTTATCTTAGAATATTTTTTTAGAAGTGAGCTAACAAGCTGACTATAGCCTTGCAGAAGGAGCTGGTTGTCTAATGTTGCCACACTGTCAAAGTTAGAGCTAGCCTAGCCACTGGTACTATCAGAGATCCGAGAAGGAAAAACTATATCTGAGTATGGACCAAGCAGCATCCAATCCTTAAATTACAGGGACCAGTCACTACCCAGGTCTCCATAGCATTGGAGGCAGCAGTCAGAACAGCATCACTCTTCTTTGGCCATCAGGCCCATAAAGCAGAGTTTTTTTTCTTCTAGAATAGGGACATTGAAGACTGACCTTATTTGTCTATGCAAAAGAGTGCAATCAGTTCCAGTGTCCTGCTGCTTGTCCACAGTCTGGGCTGGGGCCTGGCAGCAGGTGTTGCATTGGGGCATCTTGCCCTGTGGTCAGTGTTGCCATAATCTAGGCAAGGACGGTGTGGTGCCTCACAGATTATTTTCTTTGGAGACCTTGGGTCACTGCTAGGATCTGGAAGTCTGTCTGATATAATAAGCTTGTAGATCAACATTTAGATGCCATATTCTGCAGATCTTTGAAGTATGAGGGCTGTCCAGGTATATCTGAATAGACAAACTTTGTTTCTAGTTACTTGTTTCAAGCCTGAAAACATATGCAAGAGACTGAGTAAAATTATCCCTGTAATATTGCATCTGTACTTACCCTGACTACAATTTAAAAATCTTGATTATTCATGACTGATGATTTACTTATGTTCCCCATCAGTCTACAATAAGTAGCTTCAAAAACAATTATTCTAAATTGAAGTTCTTCTTGTATCAAATATGGATTCAGTAAAGAAACCAAAATAATACATCAATATAAAATATACATATGCATTAGTTTATCCAAATAGCTTAAGCTTAACAAACTTAGCAAATACAAGGAGGCTAGACAGCATTCTTAAGCCTGAATGCACCTTGGGTAAGGAGAAACATTCTCCAAGTCACTGGTTCTCAACTATCTCAATGCTATTTCATAACTGCAATTTTGCCATCGTTGAATCTCAATGCAAACATCTGACATATGGTGGTCCTAGGCTATCCCTGTAAAAAGATTTTTTAACCCCCAAAGGGTGAAGACCCGTGGAGTCGGAAGCTGTTTCGAGCCCTTTGTCAGACTGCTCAGGTCACTGCCTTGCTGCATCACAAGCAAGGAACATCCCAGGTTCTGGTTAGCATTTGGAGCTTATGGCTGTGACTCTAATTTTTAGTCTTTTATTCTAAGTCGGAATACTAACAATATAGAGCATTTTATATGCTGAAAATGTCCCATACCTTTATTAACTTTTGTGTTTTAAAAACTGTTCTTCAAAAGATTAAGATCTCTCAAATGCCTTCTATAATATTAACAATAAAGTACCTTTTTATTTTAACAGGGAGAAAACATGGCATCACCACAATCTGTATAAAGTAAAACTAAACTCCAAACTGCAAATAATCCCAAAGTTCAATATCTGGGATTCATTCATAATTCTTTGACTCTTTTACTAGGAGGCTTGGATAATTTCTTTGACCCTACCCTTGGCTGGTGCTTCCGGTGATCATCACCTGGCACTGGCATTTTTCAAAACTGCTAGGGTCCACCATTATAATTAGACTACTTTTGGAACTCTAGTCCTGCCATACATTTGCAAACTTCAGCTGTTCCCTATCATCCTCTCATATCTGTAAAATCATTATCATTTTATTACATGGGTAAATTTTAAATTACAAAGTTTAACTGCCAGAGCAAGGTGTATTCCTGTGTATAAAAGCATTAAGGTACAGCTTTAATATTTATCAAATACCTTATTTATTAAACATATGTTGTCATCTATTTAAATTCTCTAGAAGCTTGCTGTTGAACACTTGGTAAAGACACAAGTACTTAGGTGTTAACCTGAGTAGATCTTTATAACCTTAGTAAAAGATGGCTGCCAGCCACGTGGCTGCCCTTGAGGTCACTAGCCAAGATGGAGGAAGCCACATAGTTGCTATTTAAAGCATATTTTTTTAACAGTAATTATTTAAACAATAATTATTTGCACATATACACACAGTTGGATCAAAGTTACACACACATAAATATGTGGTGTTATTGTGTTCCCCAATATATTGTGCACCTTAATAAATTTATCTGAGGTCAGAGAATAGACAGCCACTAGATACAGAGCCCAAAAGTGGTGGCTAGAAAATGGATCAGAGCAAGCCATAGCAGAAGCTGGGCAATGGTGCTGCACGCCTTTAATCCCAGCACTTGGGAGGCAGAGCTAGGCAGATCTCTTTGTGTTCAAGGATACAGCCAGCATGGCGACACTCGCCTTTAATCCCAGAAAGTGAGCCTTTAATCTCAGGGAGTGATGGCAGAAAGGGAAAGATATAAAAGGTGTGAAGACCAGAAACTAGAGGCATTGGGCTAGTTAAGCATTTGTCTAGTTAAGCATTTGGCTGGTTCAGCATTTGGCTGGTTCAGCATTTGGCTGGTTAAGCTTTTAGGCTTTGGAGCAGCACAGTTCAGCTGAGATCCATTCTGGATGAGGACTCAGAGGCATCCAGTCTGAGGAAACAAGACCAGCTTAGGAACTGGCAAGGTGAGGTAGCTGTGGCTTGTTCTGCTTCTCTGATTTTCCAGCATTCACCCCAATAACTGGCCTTGGGTTTGGTTTTATTAATAAGTACCTTTAAGATTGCTGCTACATACATACATTTAAAGCTCTTTTACATTTACACATATAGTTAAATCCAAGTCACACACCTGTCCACATACACACATACATAGGAAGTTTACAGAATCATTGGCTATTTTTAAAATGAAAACCAACCAGAATTAACTTTTAAAATCAGTCTTAGCAGGTCTAAGAAACCATAATAAAGAGTTTATATCACATCTCCTCTGACTTTCTACAACCTTTCATGAACCCTCCAGCCATTCATTTTGATCCCTCAGACATCTACTCTAGACAAACTCTGCTTTTTTTTTAAACATAGAAACTCTTAGCAAAGTCTTTCTTGTGATTTCTCTCAGTAATCTAGAATTTATTGTAAATCTACAATATTTTAAACAAGAACAGAAATACATGCATATATACCAGAACAAGAATAACTCTAAATTTGCATCAGCACTGTACCACAGACAAGAAACTTGGTTAGCCTTAGAACATAGCCACAGTAGATTAGTCAACCATAGGCAGTGACATTCCATTCCACTCTCAGGTTTTAGCCACAGGGCAGGTTTTGGGAGCTCCACCCAATGGCATGGGAGAAGAAGAGGACAGGGAAGGTAAACACCATGAGGACAAAAGATTGCTGTTAACCTAAGATTTTCGAGTACACGAGAGTGGCAGACTCGAAGGGACTCCCTGTCCCTGCTTGGGCCCAGAGACCTGTAGGCCACTTCAGCTGTAACCCTAGGGGGGCAGTTAGCTCACCACCAGCCCCCACATGGTTCAGGAACACTCTGAGCTCCTCTGGGCCTCTCCTGGCTCCTGCCAGCTCTGCCCTGTGGCTCTCTGCACAGGGGCCCAGCCAGAACCTGTCCACCATGTCTGGGCCCCATGGTGCTCTGTTGGGCCTTGTGGTGCTCACTGTCTGCCTAGCCCACTCAGCAGTGCTCCAGGTCCCTGTAGTAGCCCCTGGGCTGTACAGCCTCTGCCAGCCAGACTCTTTGCAGCACTGTTCCCTGTCCGCTGCCACACTCAGGTCAAAGAGCAAGGCAGCAATGGGGGAGTTCTGTTAGTCTGTCCCAATTCAACCAAAGGCAACTTAGTCCCTTCTGCTGGCCATCCAGCCCATGAGTCAAGAAGCACACACAAGCTCAGGCATAAAACAGCACAAAACATGCTTACATGTGGCCACATTTCTCATACACTTACACATTCATATAGAGAGGAAATTCCAACAGAAAGGCAAACAAAACTTTTTACAACATGAGACAAGACAACAAAACAGCTCTCCTAGCACCTGGAAACAAAACCAAAAGAGTCTCCAACCTCATGTTGGTCCATGGGAGTGACCCAAGTCATCTATACTACAGATGTGGGATTCTACTACAGATGTGGGGGTCTCTGCCCCAACTAATGGAGTCTGAAATGTCTTTCAGCCCCTTGTGATCACAGTCTGTGTTGCATCCTTCCATTTACCATTACTGATCACAATCACTGACCTAGGCATGCCACGGAGACAAAACTGAATACAGACAGTCAGACAGAGACACACTTACCAGCCAGTCAAGAACCCTCCAGTCCAGAGTTCAATGGGATTATGGGGGTTCCTGGCCATGCACCATATGTTGTACCCATTTCACAAAACCCCTAGAGACCACCAAGGAGCTGGTTTCTGATGAAGCACATAAGGGTCCTTTTATTCAGGTTCAACCTGGGCCGCTGCATGGCAGATGGAAGGAAATGTGGCAATGGCCATGAGCCCAGGTTTACAGGGTTTTTAAAGGGAAAAACCACAAGCCAGGAATTGTCAACTTGGGATTGGGAAGATGGGGCAAGGTGATTTTTTGAAACTATTGGTCTAGATTTTTGGCAGGGAACCACAACCCACTGAACAAGATTATCTGGACAGGCCTTCACACCCTCTTAACACAGCAACACTATTCCACTTGTTGTCCAAACAGTCCCATCTCTTTAAAACTTGTAACAATTTTGGGGATCAACTGCTAAACTATTCCTC
The DNA here is from genome assembly GCF_903995425.1 of Onychomys torridus. Taxonomy (NCBI): domain Eukaryota; kingdom Metazoa; phylum Chordata; class Mammalia; order Rodentia; family Cricetidae; genus Onychomys; species Onychomys torridus. The sequence goes on from NW_023412721.1 coordinate 11,460, forward strand.
CCAGTCACTCCCACTACATCTCAGACTACACTTCCCCTATCATTTTTCTAAAGGTTGAAAAACACATAAGGATACCCACACCCTAAACCTTAGAAGTCATCTCCCAAAGGGAAAATTTTCCCATTTGAATAGTTAGTACTGAAGACAAGGGACAGGAGCTGAGCAATTTCTGACTGAAAGGCAAACGTCTCCACCTCCTCTTCTGTCAAACAAGAATGAAAGGATTATGTATTCCATGGACCACAATGCCTTTACATTTTACAATCTAAAAATGCATCTCTTACAGTTTAGTCCTTAATCAAAGGAACAGTTCACACCGATTTGAAGATTCAAGTGAGAAGAACTATCACTTTTTAAAAAATACCTTGAAGCGCCAATGAGAAGAAAAATCAAGAGTGGAAAAATTCACAAAAGATGGTTCTTCAACAAATGGAAAGTCAGAATTCCTGAATGGTATATTAGAGTTCAGGTAGAGGATCAGAAGCTGATATGCCTTTGAAAAAAAATCCTGAATGGAGTTAAGTAGATTAAGAACCCCCACGGGGCCCTTGTTCACTTACAAATGGGAAGTTCATTAATTAGAAAAATCTTCTTTTGGGTGAAGAACAAACTTGAACAGAAATAGCAGCCATTTCTGTGTGCTGCTCCATGTGGACATAAGCCCTTCAGCAGGACCAGAAAACCCAAGGTCACAGTAGTGGAGATTCTCAAGGAGCAACTATATCAGGACAGAGTCTATGAGGTGAAAGCTCCTCCTTGATTGCTCACTTTGCACACTTGCATAGGCCTGAATACAAGTAAATGGTGGCCCCAGCCACACTAGTCACTGCAAAGTATGCATGAGGAGCAGCCACACAGGGAGGGCACCCCACTCTATACCCTCCCACTGCTATGCATCTGGGCAAAGCAATCTGAGCTCTCTGGTGGGAAGGAGCCTGTGAATCTTTCTGCACCCGCACCCTCTCAAGTTTTCCTCCTTTCCACTGGGAGTGCATAGAAAAGATCTGAAGGGCTGGAGAGATGGCTCAGAGGTCAAGAGCACTGGCTGCTCTTCCAGAGGTCCGGAGTTCAATTCCTAGCAACCACCTGGTGACTCACAACCATCTGTAGTTTGATCTGCTGCTCTCTTCTGGCTTGCAATCAGAATACTGTATATATAATAAATAAATAAATCTTTTTTAAAAATGTGAAAAAGGAAAGCACAGTCAGTTCAAGCATCCCTGCCAACTCATGGACAACTCCACCAAACCAAGCTCCTTAGGCAAAGCTTCCAGGACAGGTGATAGACCAGACTCTCTGGCTGTGCTGAGTCACCCACAAAGCAACCCGCCACAATGCAGATGCTCAGGACCCTGCAACAGTGTATGAAAGCTGAAGGTCGACATATCTGCATTCAGGGTTTGTTACTCCCACATGTGGCCCCCAATTACCAGCCTAGCCCCTGCCTTGTGCGCTGTGGATCCAGTGGGCCAGGCACAAGTGCAGCCAGCTCACTCCAAGGTCAGCCAGGGGCAGTTGCCTAGGCGCTTAGGACCTATGCAAATAGGGGCAGATTCCAGAGCTGCCAGTGGCTGGAAGGCCAGGCTTACATTCACAGGAAAGCAGGGTAGCAGGAGAGAGCAGGGCACTTCACACCAAAGGGGAGGTGCACCATGGTGACTGCAGAGAGCACCCCCGGGTCCTCACTTAGTAAGACAAAGCACAGATTGGACCCTCCATCAGATCCTTCTGCTTTAAAGGAATAGTATCTCAGAGCTGCCTCTACCCACCCCGCCCCTGACATCCTGAACTCAGGGACACACACAGAGAAGGAGGCGGGCCTGAACCGAGAAGGGCCTGGATTGGAAGAATCTCTGGTGACTGAAAGAGAAGGCAAGGCCATACTTCAGTTTCTTCCAGCAGTTTCCAGTCAGGTCCTGGAGCCAAGGTAAGGGAGAACCCAGGCCTCAGCCTTTTCCTGCACAGGGGTGTGGGAGGACAGCCAGGAGCTAGGGGTGGTGCTGGCCAGTTTAGCAGTGTGTTCCAGGAGCTATGGAGAGCATTTGGGGGGAGGGGAACGTAACAGTGAAGAGGAAACTCCATTTCCTCTCCTTTGAAATTAGAAAGGAGCTGGAGTGTAGCTCAGTTAGCTGAGTGCTTGGTTAGCATTCACAGAGCCCTGGATTTGATCCTCAAATCCAAGATATGGTGGTGCATACCTGCAATACCAGCACATGATAGCTGAAGGCAGCAAGAGCAGTTCAAGGTCATCTTTAGGGAGATATGGAATGCGAGGTCACTGTGGGCTGCATCTTGTCTGAAGGAAAAGTGAGCAGAAAAGAAAAAAATAATTGGCCTTTCTAAATCAGGGCAACACTCTGGTTGTCTTGGCTCTAAGCCTGTGCCTTTACTTCAGTTCCTCTGAGGCTGCAGGGTTCCTTCTTCCCCTTATACCCAGGTCCACAGGGTTCAACCCCTAGACCCAGGTTGCCAGTCTTCTAGCTCCCTGTTCCAAGGGGTTAAGCATTGGGAGGTCACAGGGAGCTGTGGAGGGGAAAAAGTTTATTTAATAAGCAAGCCTCCAAAGGCATCTAGTTTCCATCAGTGTAAAAAGGCAGTAAAATGACAAGGTGTGGAGACACAGAGGACAGACATACAAGAACGAAGGTTGAAGGAACATCATCAGATAAGATACACCAGTCAGGCCTGCAGCCTCCACCCCCACCCTTGTGATAGGCAGAGAGACAGATCTCTCTCAGCCTAGAAGCTTCTTGTGCTTGGCTTAAGCAGAGATCAGTCAGAGCTGTCAGTAAGAACCTGGGCACCCTTGCCACTCTGACCCCCCATTGACAAGTCCGTCTGCAGAGGCTCCCTCCCTGGGACCCAGATATCTGGGTCCAGCACAGACCAGAAGAATGCAGAAGTCAGCTAGGGGAGCAGACTTTTGGACCTCTGCTCATTGACCCGGGCAGGGAAGGTAATGAGCAGAAAGCAGGTAGAACGTACAGCCCTGCCCCCATATGGTCACAAAACTGCCCTAAGTAAGAATATTGTTTCCATAGCCAGGCCTAGAAACAGAAAGAAGGCTGTGATGACCCCCACCACCCGAGAGTTATTCTCCTTTAGCACTCTTAAGTATAACTTCACATGCTCTCCCCTCTGTAGAAATGTTGACAAGACTTGGTATCACTTGGGCGTTTGCATTTTTTTCCTGGTATGACATTGTCCATAACACACATAACATGGTTGTAGTATATCTGTAGGTTTGTGCTTTTTACACCTTGATGTGAAAAGTGAACAAGAGTCTTTGTTCCAGAGACAGAAACTCGGAGAAGAGCAACAAGGAGAATGGCTGTGTCTCCTCCAAGTGAGCACCAGGTCAGTGTTGTGTCCATATATTTCCTTGAAAATTATTTAGATATTGAAGTCATCAGATGTGCTCATTTCTAAGACTTTTTTCTCTGATTATCAAGATTGTCTTTAAATCATGTCACCTACATAGCACAGCCTTGTCCTAATTATATTCTCTCCATTACTACTGTGAGGCAAATATTTTCCATAGACTTAAGACCTGCAGTTGTGAAGGAGAGTCCATTGTGAATGATGGTCAATGACATATGGTGATGCCCTACACTCCCTATAGAGGATGGATCTGTGTCCTTATGTATCAGTGGTGAAGGAAAGTCTCATGGCCATGAAGGTTACACTTCAGGGATGGTCGGGTTTCCAGAACCAAGATTATGAATGTGGCCATGCAAATACATGAGACTATTTGCTTGTATCACAGAACAATTTATTGAGAAGTAGACTTAGAAGAGACTCACTGTCTGAATGCTAATACTAGATGTTTCAGCAGTATACAGTGGGCAGATGGTAGATGGAATGTCCTGCCTTGCTCTTGCCATGAAACTGATGTTTCTTTGAAGAGATGCAGATTCCATTATACTGGTTTTTCTCATTGGCGTTTGACATCATTCAGTGATGATGTGACTCTAGGTGTTTGTTTGTTTTTCTTTTTCAGCTTTTTAATTTTGATTTATATTTTCCTCGAATACAATTCATCCCAACAAACTGTGGTTCCCCTCCTGCCACTCCTCCCAGTTTCTTCCCACACTTCCCTACTAACCCCTCTGTATTCCTCTGGTTCCAAAAGGACATGGACATGCCTTGTGCTCTGAGGGGAGGGACTTCATGGGGATCTGCAATTTGGACTCTCTCTCTATCTAGTGTTTGGCTGTGGATCTCTGTATCTGCTCCCATAAACTGCCAGAAGAAGCTTTTCAGATGAGAATTAGGCTAGGCACTGATCTTGAGTATAGCAGAATATCATTTGGATCATTTGGAACACCTGTTTTTTGGTTGTTTGTTTTTTGGGTTTTTTTCTATTGCAGGTCTCTGGGCTTTCCAGCTTCTGCTTCCTGGTCTTCCTGGCAGTGCTGGACATGGACTCCCTTTTGTATAATAGGCCTCAAATTAGTCCAGTCCCTGGCTGCCCACTCCCCAAAGTTCTGCATTTCCATTGTCCCTGCATATACTGCAGTCAGGATAGACTATAGGTTGAAGGTTTTGTGGCTGGGTTAGTGTCCCAGTCTCAACACTGGAAGGTGTCTGGCTAAAGAATATGGCCAGTTCAGACTTGATATTTCCTCTTTTACTAGGAGTCCTCCCTAGGGTTACTCTCATAGTATTCTGGAAGTTTCTACTACACTAGGGTTCCACATAGAGCTCCAATGCTCTCCAATTTCATTAGCTTCTCTCCCCTGTACTCTCTTCCTCCATCCCTCCTCTACCACTTGATCCCTCCTAATCCATCTGGAAAATCGATTTCCCCTTCCCAGGGAGATCATCCAGCTTTGAGTCCAATTTGTTACTTGTCCTCTCTGAGTATGTGGGTTGTAGCATACTTAACCTTTATTAAAGCTAACTTCTAAATGAGTATATACCATGTTTGCTATATGGGTTACCTCACTCAGGGTAAATTTCTTCTAGTTGCATCCATTTACCTGCAGATTTCATGATGTGATTATTTTCAACAGCTGAGTAATACCCCATTGTGCAAATGCCCCACATTTCCTTTATACATTCTTTGGCTTAAGGACATCAGTTGCCAGTTTCTGGCTGCTGTGAGTAATGCAGCTATGAGCATAGTTGGGCAAGTGTCCTTGTGGTAGGATGGAGCACCCTTTGGGTGTATACACAAAGGGGCTATAGCTGGGTCTTGAGGTAGATCATTTCTCAGTTACCACCAGCCCCTAGTCCACTGGCAAAATCGATTCTGTTTCCCCTTTGCAGGGCAATCCCTGCATGGGAATTCTGCCATCCATGTGTTGAATTCTCCTTGATCCTTGCATCTTTTGTTCTTGTTTACTTACCTCCTTTTTTTTTTTATTTCCAGAATTCCTTCAGTTTGTGTTTTCTTTTTTGTTTCTATTTCCATTTTTAGGTTTGAAAAGTTTTATTCATTTCCTTCACTTGTTCTATTCTTGTCTTTCCTTAAGGGATTTATTAATTTTCTCCATGGTTTTGTTTTTCTTGATTTCTTTAGGGGGTTTATTTATATCCTCTTTAAGGACCTCTATTATCATCACAAACCTAATTTTAATGTCTGTATTTTTTGTGCTTCAGTTGTGTGGGATACTCAGGAATTGGACTAAAATAGCTGGGCTCTGGTGGTGATCTTGCGTTGGCTGTTGTTGATTGTGATCTTGGCTGGCATCTAGGCATCTGGGTTTGTGGTGATTATAGGTGCAGGTGTCAGTTTCTGACTTTATCTCTTGTATAATAACATTAGAGGGACCAGCCTTAATATTATACATCCCAGGGGCTCAGGAGAGAGAACTATTAATACCAAGGACTATTTTGGGGAAATCTCAGCACACTGAGCTCTATAGTCCATTTGCTTTAATTCCTCTGGCATAACATCCTATCTACACAGCTTCAGTTCTGTTCTCGTGCCTAGCTCCTTTCTTGCTTGATTTCTCTCTATACTTTCCTATTGCTCCCTCTAAGTTCTATCTTAATTCCCTCGTCTTAATTCTGCCTCACCTAGGGCCTTTTCAGCTTGTTCTTACCCAGCTAGTACTTCCCCATCTGGCTCTTCCTCATCTTCCATCTCATTCCTCAGGAATTCTCTTCTAGCCGTTCAATCTAGTTCTTCCCCATCTCAGTTTGTTCCTCTCAAGTTCTTAGCCATCTAGTTCTTCCATTCTCTTTTCTCTTCTCCATCCCTCGTGCCGTGGAAGTCCTGGGATATATATACACTTACAAGCAGTATTCCCTTCACAGTACAAAGCCAGGCTTCCAGAGTCAAATGGAGGGCTGATCAGAATCACATAGAGAGACAATACTGTTAATTATCATTTGCAACCCCAAAGGGAAGTGATTAATGGGGAAATGAATTAACTAAAGGCTAAATTCAGGTAATATCTAAGAAGAAGACTATTATGTGCTCAACTATAGTCTTAAATGTGATTAGTAGAAAACGTTAAGAATTTATAAGCTGCTATGTCAATGGGAGAAAATAAAACTGTCTTCTTTTTTCCTGTGGCTCCTATCTGTCCAAGTTATCTGCCATTTTTCTGCAGGGTGGGGGAAAGTATGCTCAGTTGCTAGGCAACCTGTGTATAGCTAGATGCCTCTGTTGATAGTTAAAGGGAGATCTGGAATTAGAGGTAAGATTTGGGAAAGGAGGAAGTTAAACATAATTGGCACATCCACCAGGCCTTCTCATATGAGTCATCTGGATGCTTAAGTCTGTTCTTAGAGAGTACAGAGGTATCTCTGATAAGATACTTTGCACCATCTGGGGATGGACCTGGCCGGATGCTGCCAATGATGATAATTACAGGGAGGCTTGAACTGAGGTTCTGGCTGTGCATAGCTGTCAGCACAGAAAGTTATCTAAATATTCCTAGAAGTGATTAGGTAAGGAGTTAAAGATCCATAAAGTTAGTAAGGCTGTAAGAAAGGAGGGTCCAAGCTAAATTGTGTAAAGTTATTACTTAACTTCCACCTGACCTAGGCTGTGTCTCCTTGTGGAATTTATCTTAAATCAGGAGACTAGCATGTGGACTGTTATTACTGCTAGTCCTTAAAAGTGGCCAAAGTAGATATCTGATTCCAGAGAAAGCCTTTCCTGAGGCTGTTCTCCAAATACCTGGAATGTGTATGTCCAGAGAGTGATCAGTCCACACTGTTAGCCCTTCTTAGGGAAAAATTAACTGGGAAAACTATGAAGGCACACATGATTTTCATAACAGAATACAGCTGATATATAACTAGCCAAGTAACACCAAAAGCTCCTTGGAATTTGCCTCCAGGTAGTGAATTTGCCGTAACCAGCTGAGTTCTTATGATATATTCCTGTAGCCCGCAGCGTATATCATTGTTGGATGGGTGGGGTTTTGTTTGTTTGTTTGTTTTTGTTTTTGGTTTTTTTGGTTTCTGTATTATCTCTGGTCTCCAGGGTGATGTGCCCTGTGGTTGAGCATGTGTCCTCATCCATGTTGAGGGGTGATTTTCTGGTGACTGGGGAGGCATCAGGTCAAGCAGGGTTTTACCTGAGTTGGAGGTTCAGACTTGGTGATGAGGAGTTGTGGGTGACTTGAGAATGGAAAGTGAACTGAATGTATGAAGGGAATATTGTTGGTGTGTGGCCTACTTGGTCTTGTTGTGACCAGCATGGCTTCTGGTCAATCAGAGGGGCCTGTGCCTGAGTCAGGGGCTGAGAAAGAGCAAGGAGGAGGGTAAAGAATGTTGGAAGTAGGTTGGGCAGGCACTGAGAGAGTAGAGGTAGTTTGCAGGTGGGTGACCTATCTAGAGTTCTGGTGGCCAGCATAACATCTCATCAGCTAGGAGGACTCTGTCTGAGTTGTGGGTTTGGACATGACACCACAGTGAAAATGGAAGGGGTTTGAGAGTAAGGTGGTCAGGCAACTAAAGAGTGATTATCTGGCAGATGGCACACCTGCAGTTTTGGTGGCCTATATGGCCTCTGGTCAAGCAGAGGTCTCTGTTTGAGTTGGGGACTGGGATCACAGTTTTTGAATACCTGAAATATATTTGTCACAGGAGATTTCTTGCTCTTATCATGCTCTTGAATCCAATAGTCAGTGGATAATTCTCAATAGATTAGTAATTTCTCTTTGTCCTTCGTTTTTCTTTTTAGACATTGTAGCACAGTGCATTTTATAAGCAAAGCCGGCCCCATATTGATATTGCATAATGTGAAATATGAAGTAAGACTTTTCTAGAATGAGTTGTCTTGGAGCGGTGCATATGCATCAATTTTCTAGCCTCAGTGAATGCCTCTCTTAATGATTTTGATCTCTTTTCTTTTGGGAGAAGGAATTCTCCCTCATATTATGTTTTTGCTTCCCCAACATTACTGTATTACCTAGGTGGAGATTCTGAAGTGATGTTGCCATGGACAGGTTTCCATTTCTTTCTTTTAAATACAATATAGTTGCATATGTGAATGTTTTCTGCATGTTTTTATACATACTGAATGCCTGCCTGGTGAATATGGAGTCCTGAGCTTGGCACCAAATACTTGACAATGGAATCAGGTACTGTAGTGAGCTGCCACATGTGTAGATAGAATTGAAATGGGTATGCCTACAAAAGCAGCAAGTTCTTCCTACCATTGAAGTCTTTCTCTAGCCTCCAGCTTTACATTTCTCATGGACACCTTTGAAGGAGTGGGGATATAACCTTGTGTCTTCCTTGTGAAATATGAAAGAACAATAATAAATGACAATTTTCATGCAATCTTAATTTCTCTTAGATGAATGAGCTCAAATATTGAAGTAAAGAACAGAGTTAAAATGACACATTTCAAATTTTAAATTGAGCTTATCTCATAGGCAACAAAATACTTAATGAAGAATTAGTAAAATTCTGACAAACTGTACCTTCTTGTTGATCTCAGATCTCTGTACTTCATCTGAATGCTTTGACACATAGGGTATTTATTTATACATATTTCTCTAACTATTCTGTAGTAAATCCATATATAGAATTTCTGAAGTTGTTATTCATCTGTATTGGCTTGTGGAATAATAGTATCTATTGCTCGTTTTTCTATTTATTTTATGGTAGTCAAAGTAGCATCATAATATCACAGATGATTTGACTTTGTTGTGTCTTTTAGAACATGGGATATTATAATGGTATTTTATTTGTATTGAAATGTGATTTTATTTGTATGTTAATGAAGTTACCTTGAGGTCAGAGCAAGCCAGAGCAGAAGCTGAGCAGTAGTGGTGCACGCCTTTAATCCCAGCACTTGGGAGGCAGAGCTAGGTAGATCTCTGTGTGTTTAAGGACACAGCCAGCATGGCAGACACATGCCTTTAATCTCAATACCAACCATAGAAGACCTGGAGGTCTGTACAAACAGGCAGTGACGAGGAGGTCATGTGGCTGGGTTTACAACCAATGAGAAAACAGAACAGAAAGTCTATAAGTAGACAGGACACACAGCAGTAGGTCTCTTGCGGAGAGGAAGGACAGCAGAAGCAGTGAAGGGTAAGGTTTTCCACTCTTGCTCTGACCTCGTGGTTTTTAACTCTGCAATTGGTTCTGTGTTTCTTATTTAACAAGACGGTTACATCTACAGGATATATGCACTCTTACTGATCTTCCTTATCAGTAAAAAGACAGATCTCATTGACTTCGAATTCATCCCTGAATTCTGCCTTCCACATTGTCCTATAAAGGGTGCAGCATTGAACCTGAGCTGCAGTATCCCATTTTAGCATTTTAGTATACCATCATGTGAAGCCAAGATTCACATTGAGCCAGTATCCATATGAAAGCAGGACTCTAGGAGAAACATTTGCAAGCAGTTTTGCTTATCATAACTTTTACATGTGAGAATAAACGCAATGATAATGTTTGATATCAAAATGCCGTGCATGAAGGTACACATCTATACCTCAAATAGTTAATTCATATTCCCTAAATGTTTGCCAAATCTTTATGTCATCCTATGTTTACAGAGATTTTAAAAAACAGTATGAATATTCTAGAAAGTATCTTTCTTCAAAATTAACTTTCATTTTTGCTTTAAAATATATCCATGGCTGCCATCTATATCCTGCTTTCAGAGATCAGAGGTCAGCATTGGATCCCATGGAAGTATAGTTGTGTACTAGGAATTGAATGTGAGTCCTCTGAAAGAGATGCTAATGCTTAAAATTACTAACCCATTTCTGTCCAACCTCTAAAAAGCTTTAGTCTTTGAATAATTGTCATGCCTCATCTGCAACACAAAAGTGCCCATCATTCCTTATGTTTCTTTCCCACGGGAAAGCATTTTGCCCAAAGCATGTGGTAAATGGGTAATTTTCTATTACAGGGTCTGTTGACATTCAGGGATTTGGACGTAGACTTTTCCCAGGAGGAGTGGGAATATCTGGATTCTGCTTGGAGGACTTTATATATTGATGTGATGTTGGAGAATTACAGAAATCTCATTTTCGTAGGTAAGAATGTTCTTCTTATAGAATTCCTGACTCATTGTTTGAATTTACCTATTATTTGTGATTATTTTTAAGTAAACTCCATGAACATTCAATGGCTCCCAGAAATGAGGAAAATTCTGGTAAAAAACATAACTTTACATGGTGCTTCTTTTACATTTTTCTGCACTCTCTGCAAAAGCAACAAATGCTATATACTGTGATCTGTCAAGCCCTCTTAACTAGTTTTTAACTGAAAACTTCACATTTTAAAGAATATTGAATATTCATAGAATGGAAATGCAGTAAAGTAATGTTAGTGATTGGAATATTTTTGTTTCACTATTGAATCAAACTGTTCACCTCTTTTGATTTTAAAAAATGAAGAAGGTTTAAAATAGAGAAAATAATGTGGTAGCTATGTTGTTGTTTTGTTTGTTTTATTGATTAATTTTTGAAATTTGGTCTACATCTTTAGTCCTGGGGAACATTATTTCAACCCTAGCACTAGGGAGGCTGAACCAAGAGGAACTAGTGAGTTTCAGGATAGCTTGGGATACGTAGTGAGTTCCTAGTCAGCCAAGGATGCACAGTATGACTCTGTATAGAAATGATCCACAAGTGATGCTTTATCAATCACCCATTTTTCCTACCTCTTCAAAGTATCCATGTGAGGTAAGGATAGAAGGCCCTTCAGTGATCCTAGTGTTTAATATAGACTAGAGTGGTTTTTATTACTGTTCAGTTAAAGCTAGTAAAGCACAGAAGTCCTGTGCTGAGAGTTCTGCTTCTAGTAAATGCTAGTTAACTTGAGGGAACTTCAAGTACTGAATGTCTTACTCATTCATCAGTTCCTATTAACCCTATTTGTTCTCACTTTCCAGAGAAACATCGCATATGTGGTAAATATGAGAACATGATAGATCAAGGCTCAAACAGTACTATCTATCAGCATGTGAATATCCAAAAGAAGTCTTATAAAAATAATGACCTTGGGAATATGCTTTATGAATCCTCTCGGTGTATACCTTGTAACGCCAGTGATACTACAGGAAACCATCAGAGAATTCATACAGGAGAGAAACCTTACAAAAATGGTGAATGTGAAAAATCCTTTGGATGTAACTCGAATCTTAGAACACATCAGAAATCTCATACAGGACAGAAACCTCACAAATGTAGTAAATGTGAGAAGTCATTTACAAATAATTCAACTCTTAAAAATCATCAGAAGATTCATGAAGGAGGGAAACCTTACAAATGTTGTGAATGTGAGAAGTCATTTACATATAGTTCAAGTCTTAAAAATCATCAGAAGAGTCATACAGGAGAGAAACTTTACAAATGTAGTGAATGTGAGAAGTCATTTACATATAATTCAAGTCTTAAAAATCATCAGAATATTCATATGGAAGGGAAATCTTACAAATGTAGTGAATGTGTGAAGTCATTTACATGTATTTCAAGTCTTAAAAATCATCAGAGAATTCATACAGGAGGGAAACCTTATAAATGCAGTGAATGTGAGAAGTCATTTTTATATAATTCAATTCTTAAAAATCATCAGAGAATTCATACAGGAGAGAAACCTTACAAATGTGGTGAATGTGACAAGTCATTTACAACTAGTTCAAATTTTAAAAATCATCAGAGAACTCATACAGGAGAGAAATCAGAGAATTCATACAGGAGAGAAACCTTACAAATGTAGGGAATGTGAGAAATCCTTTGCATATATCTCACATCTTAAAAGACATCAGATACTTCATACAGAAGAAAAACCTTACAAATGTAATGAATGTGTAAAGTCCTTTGCATGTAGCTCAAATCTTCAGTCACATAAGAAAAGCCATTCAGGAAAGAAATCTTACAAATGTAGTGAATGTGAGAAATTCTTTAAATATAGATCAGGTCTTAGAAGTCATGAGAGAATTCATAGAGGAGAAAAACCTTACAAATGTTGGGAATGTGAGAACTCCTTTTCAAGTAGTTCAGAGCTTAGAATACATCAGCAACTTCATATAGGAGAGAAACCGTACAAATGTAATGAATGTGTGAAATCATTCCTATGTGCCTCAACTCTTAAAAAACATCAGAGAGTTCATATAGGAGAGAACCTTGTAGCTAGTGCCACTAATGCTTTAGTTATCAGACACAGCTAAGGATCCATCAGAAAATTCATCCTGGGGAGAAAAGTTTCTTTTGTAAATGACTTTGTATATATTTTTTCCAAGCTCTGTCCTTAAAAGACACTAGAAGATATTATGAACATTAGATAGCCTTTATGTAATGTTCAACTCTTAGAAAATATCTATAGTTTGCATTGAGCATACATTCTAAATGTGGAAAAAAATTCATTAAAACATTTTACTCTTAACCCCAAAGAATTCATAATTTATGCAAAGTGGTAAAAACAGGAAGGTAATCTTGATTAAAATTTTTCTGTAGACTGCAACATTTCATCATGAAGGGAAGGTAATAACACAAAAAAATAACACCTTCATATATCATCAGGAAGTCTGCAAAAGTGATAGAATTTCTTATGCTTAAGTCTCCTGAAGAAACTCAGACCAGTAATTCTGCTTAGAAGAAGCTCTGATGAATTGATATACCAAGAATTGATACCCTCCAACATGTAGACAGGCCTACACATGTGCAGTGGGCTCAGGGTGTCCACTGTTCATAAGTTGTATCCCAAGGTGGGTTGGAGTTTCATGGTAACAACTGTCTGAGCCCCTTTACTACTGTAACAACTCCTTTCACACATTCCTGTAAGTAACCTCAATAAAACTCATTCATTCAACAAGATGAACTTCAGTAACATCCATACTTTGTTCCTTTACAGTTCTTCTTTTTGTGAGTAAATATATATGCATGCTTCATCTCTCTTGGAAAGTCATATAAAACATTTAATGAACTCACAATTTTTCCTCAATACTTTTGTCTACCACAAAATGGATATTAAGGAGAAAACACTTTGTTCACAGTTTTGTTAAAATAGTTCCTCTTTATGAGACATTAATTAGTGCACCTTATAAAGTCCATTCTAAAAAAACCCCAAATGCATTGCATTTGCCAAAATTAGTGTTAGCAGTGTAGATTCATCTGAAAATTGATCCAAAGAGCAGTAGGAAAACTATTAATCAACATAATTAGCACATTCATTATGGATGATTCATATAGAAATACAAACACAGATTTGTAGACATACTACAAACCAGGATAATACAATTAAGAAATAAAGGAACCTCTCATGCACTTTTGCGGGTGAGAATTCTTGTTTTTGAGTGACTATGAAAATGTTTTTTAGAACTATTTTTGTATTGCCATCATTGGAGTTCCTAGATGTCAGTAGAGTTGCAAACTTTACCTCTAATATGATCATGCTCACTTGGTTACAAGTGAGTATAGGATAAAGTTTATTTTGCTGTAACATGCTGATATACCCTGAAAATAATATTAGGAGAATCGCTCTTCCTGTCAGCTCCCTTTCATGCCATCCAAGCTGCAGACAATTTTTAAATGGCTAGATACCTGGGCAAATAGACAAGTACCAATATGCTATGGTTTTCTGCAGAGGATGCAGTCTTGAACAAGGGGATAAACGACAGGGCCAGCTTTGAGTCCTGTGCTAGGGTCTGGCTTACAGTTGCTTTCTCTTACTGGTTTCTGCTCCTCCTCCTTAAGAGGAATCTTAGTGGACATACTTGCTTTCCAAACTACTTTCAGGATTTGCCTCAGCTGCAGGTAGCAACCTAGTCCAAGGTCATGAAGTTTTATCCTGATGTCAACCCAAGTAGAAGGTGTGGCCACCTGGTAAACAATGTGAAGCTCATTTCAGCACCAGTTCATCTGCTGTCTGGACTGGGATCCATGTGCTGTGATCTTCTCCCATGCACCTCCCCAAGATACTTCCCTGGAGCTAATAAACATCCTGCCTGTGAACTAGTAGTAGGAATTCTCATTTCCTCCTTTTTCTCTAAGAAAGTCCTTGAGAGCCTACAAAAATGGTCTTGATTTTTGAAGTATTGCTTGAACCTAATGGATGAGCATGGAGTCATGAATAAAGGTTTATTGTTAATTTTGCTTCCATATTAACATTAGTTGAGTAGCAGGGAATGAAGAAATGAAAGATACACTTACAGGAAAGTTTGTATTGAGTAGGTCCATGGCCTCTTATGGAGGCACACCAGCTATAGCTTGGAAACTAAGGAAACTCAGCATTTGTGTGTGTGTGTGTGTGTGTGTGTGTGTGTGTGTGTGTGTGTGTAGGTGTGTTTTAATACATCTGAATCTGAACTGAGGAGCTGGGGTATTTTATACAGCTAAATGGAGAAGACAGGTTTCTTAGGGTTGCTATTGTGATAAAACACCATGACAAAAAGCAACCTGGGGAGAAAAGGGTTTATTTTGCTCAGAGTTGCATAGAACAGTTCATCAGGGACAGCGAGGGCAGGAAACAGTAGGCAAAAGCTGATGCAAGGCTGTGGAGGGTTGCTTACTGGATTGTACATTATGGATCACACAGCCAGTCTTTTGACAGGAACTAGGACCACCAGCTCAGGGATAGCACCAAACACAATGGGCTGGTCCCTCTGGTCCCTCTCACATCAATCATTATTTAAGAAAATGTCCTACAGGCTCGCCTACAGATAGAACTTATGGAGACTTTTTTTTTAAATTTGAGATTCCCTCCTCTCAAATGAGTTCATCTTGTGACAAGTTGACATAAAACTCTCCAGCACAGTGTTAATCTCTTTAGTGTTGTGTGGTAGTGTTTTTGTTGGGGAAGCTGGGTCAGATTGTAGTTGGCCTGGAGAAGGAAGTTGTGATTGTATGTTTTACATGTCAACATTGATATGTGGTCTTCAGGAGGGCTTTTGTTTTTCTTCAAGACTGAATAGGGAAGGCTTTGCCATTCCCATGGGTATGAGACATTGGAATCCTTGGTATGACTATGCCCGTGTCACCTATACACATTCAACCAGAACTTCATCTGCTTCCTACATGTACCCCAAGGGGAGTAAGCTTACATGGCATTAAAGAAAGCTCAAGATGAATTAGACATAGTTGCTGGCATTCTAGAGAACTCATGTTACCTCATGTTGTAACAGAAATGCTTCTGCTGAGGAGATTTGAGATGAAGGTAAGACCTGCTGGTCATTTTACTCAGGTGAGACAAGTGACTAAATTACAATCCTTTGAAAGAAGACAGCATTTTCCTGCCCTTATTCTGCCTCTGTGCTTAAAGGAAGTAGATCAGTTAGAATCTCCAGTGAATCTCTGTTCCCTTATCTGTTTATTTAATTCCTCACTTGCTTTAAACTCACAATAGCCAATGACAACCTTCAATTTTGATCCTGCTTTTTTCATTTAGCTACTACTAAGATTAGAGGTGTGAACCACCTGTCCTGACTTATGAGATACTGGAGATAAAACTGTAATCTTTGTTCATGCTATGCAAACATTCTATCTACCAACTGGGAAACATCCTGAGTCCCTCTATCCTGGAATTCAGCATCTATGTATCAGTTAGCATGTATGTGTGTACTCTAGTTTTATCCAGTTGCCATATAAAACTGCATGACAAAAGCACTCTGAAGAAGAAAGCATTATTTCAGCTTATTACTATTACAATCAATCCATGTGAGTCTATTAATTGGGTAACAGAATTTATTAAGATATGAATTGAGGAAATACACTCATGATTACAAAACGGAGTAGACAAAAGAAGTCATCCTCTGATCTGACTGGGATGGAAAACACCTTGCAGGCAGGAGCAGGAAGAAGGGCAAGTGACCCTTTTCCAACCCTTTATAAGAGGTCATGTACCAGGGCAGGAAGCACCACCTCCTTTGGGTCATTTAGCCCAAGGCCATGAGTGGAGCAATTACCACTAGATTTCCCCCTTTTATCTAAATAAGAAGGTCTCATTTTAATGCAAACTATATTCATTAAGAATGATTATCAAGTATTGTCCAGGAAAATCAAAGGGTAATAACACAAACAAAAATTGAAACTACAACCAACAAGAATAACATCAAACAAGAAAGACATGCTAAATGTCCAGAAATATCCAGAATGTAGGTAAATGGCAAATTATCAAGATTACAATAGCTGTCCTATTTTGAAGATTCTGAGTCTAGTACTAATATGTTCTAGCTAAGATATGAGAAAACTGTAACTGTAACTATCTAGTTTTCAATTCCACCAAAGACCTTAGAAGGAACATAATAATATCAGAGAAAATAAGAGATGGACTAAAGCAACTTTCAGGAATCTTGCAAGAGTAGACAGAGACAGCTGGCAGCCTGGAGAGTCAGCTAAGGCTTCTCAGCATCATTGATGCATTCAAATTGGCTACAGGCCTAGAGTATCTGAGAAATCATTTTCAGAAGCAGGTATTTTGAAAGACTATTTTGTCTTGGCAGAGTTCAGTAGTTGCTTATCCTTGTGTCCCACTCATTCTGAAGGGACGGTATTCCTACTTTCAGCAGTCCACACAAGAGCAGTTCTTTGCCCAGCAGGCCATTTTGTGCCAAGAAGATGACCAATGTCCAAATGGAAATGTCTTAGAAGCTCAACAGTCTCTTGGGTTCAAATCGGTGCTCTAAGATGTAATCATGTCTCCTACCAACCCGTCTCAAGGAGCACGCAGCGACCACAAATCAGATGCAACAGCACGAGGTTTATTCAAACACAGGTACCTGGGCGACAAAGCCTCTCGGAAGACTTGCGCGCCTCTGGGTTGGTGAGATGGGTTTTTATAGCAAAAAGCGCGGGTACAGAAGCAGAAAGCATTGGTCAAAGGGCTCTGATTGGATAATTCAAACAAGGCGCGAATGGTTACAGAGCTCTAATTGGACAAAGCGAGGCGCGAGTATACAAGTATAAATCCAATAGGGCGTGAACTCAGGCTCAGGGCGGTTTGTGGGTCTCCTTGGTAACCAGATATGTGTGTTGACTCAACCCCTATCTAGAATTCCTCCCGTACTGACGCCAGGTGGTCTGTCCCTGACATCCTGCTTATCTCTACACCTTTGCCTTCTAGCTGAATTCCTTTGTTCCCCTACGTGCCTCACAAGCTAGGGGGTTTGCACAACAGAGCAATGCTTATCGGCTATCTGGGCTGCGGTGTAGGTTATTTAAATGCCATATTTTCTAGGTCTATGAAGTGTTTCAAGATCATCTGTCCATCTGACCTATATATCTGTAAATCTGGACACCCTAACTAACATAACTATAGAGAAGTCAAGCATAGGTGACTATAAATCTGTAAGTCTTTTCTACGTAAATAACCTAAGGACTAAGGCTTCATGTAAACAGGTAAACAGTCTGTAAGCAAAAGTACAGTAGAAGGACAATGACCTCAAAATTGTGGCAATACACAAAATAGCTAAAGCAGAGGTAGGAATGTATAGTGAGATATGACAATAATCCTAAATATGTATCAATATACAAAATATCCAAAACAGAGGCAGAACATGCAGACAGTAGGACAAATATAATTTTACATTTGTATCAATATACGCACATTTCAAATAAGAGTAGAAATACCTGTATATTACAACAATTATAGTTCTGCATTTGTTTCAATATACAAGAATCCATAACAGTGCAATTTATCTGAGGCTGATAATTACTAAATTAGTGTACTAGTACATACAGTAATCTACCTTAATATCCTATACCTATCTATTCTCCTTTTTCTTTTCTTAAGGAGAGTCCCAAGTCCAATATTTTTTTCTACTCCCAACCCTATAATCATTATCCATAACCCTGAGAAGTGTGAAACCTTTAGGAAAAAGGGCATTATTTTCTTGGAATTGCTTCCTGCTGTTCAGGGGGTGATGGTATCTCTGTGGGGTCCTGTAAGAAAGCTCAGACAGTTAGGTCTCAGTTGGACTAAGTGTAGATTCTGCTGCTAGTCTCAGAGTAATGAATAAGGTTGTCTGAGATTCTGGTTAGAAGTGTAGTTTGATGAACCATCTTATTATGGGACTGTTTTGGAGAGTTTTCCGTCCTGGATTGATCACTGAGTACTGTTTATGAATACCACGGTGTCATTCTGCACTGGGTATACTCATTGTTGTGGGGCCCCATCTTTCTTCTGGAGACTTTAGAGACTGCTATTGGAAAAGACTTCAATACCACTACATACTACTTTATGTTGTACTCCATCATTGAAGGAGATAAGGCCAGGGAGTTAAGCAGAAATATAAAGCAGAAAACAATCTATGTATTGTCTTCCTCACTCACAGGCTCATATATAGTTACGTAGCTTTTTAAATGTAGCCTAGCATCACCTGCTCATGGAATGGTTATGCCTGGATCTTTCTGAATTAATGATTATTCAAGATAATTCCCCCAATTATCTTTGTGGAAGTACTGTGTCAGACTGAACTCGGTAATCCAGAGCTCACAGGGCAGGTACTCTGTCCAATACCATAGAATTCCTAGTGTGAGACTCAAACCACTAAGTCAGCACTGGTGATGTATGTGCTGTGTTGGGTTGATGACTATAAGCCAGGATTTGTGGAGAGTATACTGTGGCTTAGTCATGGATATAATGCAGCACTTACACATGATGCAAGAACTATTGGTAGCTGATACATGTACCACCATCCATAGTGCATAAACTTTGGCAGGGTCATGCCTACTAACCAGAAAACATGATTTTTGTACTGTTGGGTGCTCAGGCTAATAACTTGACAATCATTGTGAATGCACCTTTCTATTCAAGCATACCTGGTTTATGAAATATGGACCAGTTTCACCAGTAACCCAATACTCATGGTGCATGTGTGTAGAATAGTTATGCCTATAACCCAGTATTTTTCTTGCGTGCACCATGTTGTCCCATGTCTGTCACCCAAAACTTATGGATCATATACTGTGGGAGAATCCAACCTTAATGCAGCAGTCATGGCTCATGTACTGTGGGAGACTGATGCCGGTATGTCAGCACCTATGGTCCATGTACTGTCAGAGGCTCATGCCTGTATCCAAACATTCATAATGCATGTACTGTATGAGGCTGACAGAAGTATCACAGAAAACAAGCCCCTTTTTTCTAGGGGGTTATGCCTTCAACCCAGAATTCATGTTGTAAGTACTGTGGGGTCCCATGGCTTCAACCTGTCCCCCATGGTGCATGTACTATTGAGGCTTACATCTGGTTCTCAGGATTCATGGTTTTCTACTGTGGTAGTTTTATGTCTGTGACCCAGCACACATTGTGAATGTGTTGTGTGGGACTCAACACAGTAATTGAGAACTAATGCTGCACTGTTCTGTGGGTATCTCATGCTAATAACAAAGAATTCATTGTAAGTGACCTGTGCAGAACTCAAACTAGTAAGTCAGCATGCATATTGTATTATTCAATGGGTTCATGGCTGTAAGTCAGCATTCATGGTGCTTGTTCTATGCTTTGCTCATGGATATAATGCAGCAACCATGTATCATTTATTGTTCTAGGCTGCCTGGGTCCAGTCCTGGTGGTGGCCATGTCCCAGAGAGGAGGTAAGGAGTTGGCAAAGGAAGGATGAGTGAGGCATAATGGTAGAGAGAATCTTGCAGCCTGACTAGCTAGCAGTCAGAATACTTATTTATTTATACGGAATTCAGAAAGCAGGGTTAGATTCATGTTGTTCTAAAACATAGATCATATCATATGTTTAACTTTTTCTCTTGCACTTCTAGGGTCATAGATTTAGTCATCATTGATAAACCATGAAAGAAGAGAGTTATCTTCTACTATTATTTTCTCTCAAGTCTAGTCTTCGTTAACTTTTATAATTGATTATCTTTTATAGTAAATTTTAATCATCAACCCCCAAAACCCTTTTTTTTAAGAATCCAAAGGCAGGTGACAGCCTGTTCTAAGGCTGGTACTTCTTGTGGCTTCAAGGATGCTAGACAGAGAGAAAACCTCCAAGCCACACTGGGAAGATTACCATGTCCTAACCAGTGTATTACTAACTCTTAATGATCAGAGTGCCCAAGAAGCATTCTAAGGACAAATCTGCTGGAATTATTTTTCAACATATGCCATAATACAATCTTTTACGTCTTATATATTCACAGAAATTATGTATATATCTAATCCTGACCTTCCTTTGTTCCTTGGTCATAAGATAACACAGTGGCTTTGGATGAGCTAAATTCTCTAACAAAGAGTGGTCCTGACACTTTCCTTTATCATCTTTCCACACTGTTCTTTGCTCATCAATATAGGACTGTGTAGGGCAGAGGTAACTTTTGATAATCTGACTTTGTTGCTGTATATGCCACATGGACACATGAGTGTATAGTAGAAAGATATTTGCAATCTGATCTGCAGCCAAATCTGTAGCCCACTGAGCCATGTTGATCTTTTAAAGTTTACTTTGTTTTGATTATCTTGTTTCTGAGTAAGTATAGGTGAAGTTGTTTCAAGAGTATCTCAGAGCATCACAAAGAGATCTCTGGATTCTTAATGTGTGTCAAAACCTCCAAGGTGTAAGGAAGACATTCAAGTAGATAAGGATATCTCTCTAGAAGTGGGAGGAGTGGTATGCTCAGGACTTTCCTGGTGAAGCATATAAGTAGCACTCCTGGGAAAAGGCACAAATGATTCTTTAGAAAGTTTCCATCAATCCAATATGCCCAAATTGTAAAAATATTAAAAGTCCCCCAAGTATGCAACATTTGTAGATCAAAACCAAAATTGTCATGGTGGCAATTATCCGACTCTGCTTTGATGGATCTTTGTCAAACAGCTGTGCTAGTTTTTTTTGATGTTTGCTGTTCCCATCAGCTATGGCTGTGCCAGACGATTCATGCCTTTATCCCAAACATCATCATGAATGTACTGTGTGACAAACAAGCAGTCATTGTTCATAAAATGTGGGAAGCTCATGCCAATAACCCAGTACTCAAGTTGTGTGAGGCTCAAGATGATAACCCAGCATTCATGGTGTATGTATGGTGGTAGTATTGGTGAAATTATTAATGAGACTCCATGTAGTTAAAAGGGAGGTTTATTTTGTGACATAACTTACAAATGAAGTGATAGGCAGATTGTAGGGTCTGGCAAATTTATGGTGCACTCCAGTTGTGTTCTCTGGAGAACTCTGATCGGTCTACCTCTAGCGTCCAGGGTCCAGGCACCAAGAGATCTTTCTCCTTTGGGTCCTGGGTCTTCAGTATCCTCTCTTGGCCCTGCCTTGTATGCATGACCATTACTGAAGCCTAAATGGGGGTTGGAACTTCCAGGCCAATGCTGGAATGGCTACCCATTTCATCTCCCCCTTTTGTCTAAATAAAAAGGTTCTAACCTAATACAAGACTATATACAAAAAAATGGTTATCACATATTGTCCAGGAGTAATGAGGGATAATGACCTAGATAAGATGGAACTACAATCAATGTAAACAATATCAATCAAGAAACATATACTAAAATCCATGGGAAGTCTAGAGCGTGAGTAGGTGGCATGTTACAAAGATCATTCCAAAAGGTGTCCTATCCTAAAGAACTTGAGTCTAATACTTAACATATTCTATCTAAGATTTTATATATATATATATGTATGTTGTAACTATAACTGCTAGTCTTCAACCTCATCAAAGACCTGAGAAGGAATATAATACCTGAGAAATGGGAGAAGGATGCAAGCAACTTTTGGGAGTCTTGCAAGAGTAGATAGAGATAGCTGGCAGCCTGGACAGTCACATAATGTTTCTCAGCATCGTTGTCCATTCAAATTGGCTACAGGCCTAGAGTATCTGACAGATCATTTTCAGAAGCAGGAATTCAGAAAGACCATCTTACCTTGTCTGGGCAAAGTACAGTGGTCGCTTTCCTTGTGTCCCACTTGTCCAGAAAGGACAGCATTTGTACTGTCAGCAGTTGAGGCAAGGGCAGTTCTTTGCCCAGTAGGCCATTTTGTGCCAAGAAGACAAACTTCCAAATGAAAATGTCTTAGAAGCCCAACATTCTCTCAGGATCAAATTGGTGCTGCCAGGAGCAATTGTCTCTTACGTCAACAGAATTCTACGTTTTTTAAATGCCATATTCTCTAGGTTCATGAAGTGTTTCAAGATTCCCTGTCCATCTGACCTATGTATTTATAAATCTGGATAACCTAACTAACATAATTATAGAGATGATAAGCATAGATGACAATAAATCCATAAGTCTTATCTACCTAAACACCCTAAGGTATAAGGCTTCATGTAAACAAGGAAAATAGTATTTAAGCAAATGTACAATAAAAGGACAATGACTTTAAAATTGTGACAGTGCACAAAATATCTTTAACAGAGGTATGAATGTATAGTGCAATATACAATATGATAATAATCCTAAATATATATCAGTATACAGAATATCTTAAACAGAAGTAGAACATACATACAGTATGACAGATATAAATTTACATTTGTATCAATATACAAATATTTCAAATAAGAGTAAAAATATGTGTACATTATAACAAACAAAGTTCTGTATTTGTAAAAACATACAAATTATCTTAAACAGGAATATAAAAAGTCTATATTTGTATCAACATATAAGAATTCATAACAGTGAAAATTGTCTAAGGCTGCTATTTTACTAAATTTGTTTACTAATATATATGATAGTCTACCGTAATATCTTATACCTATCCATTCCATTTCTTCTTTTCCCTTTTTTTGAGACATATTTTCTTTCCTTAAGGAGAGTACTGAGTTTAATAGTTTCTTCCACCCCCAACCCCAGAAACATCATCCATAACCCTGAGAAATATAAAACCTTAGGGAGAAGGAGTGTTGGTAGAGCATGAAACTCTTAATCTCATGGTTGTGGGTTCATGCCCCACATTGGGCACCACATGTAGTTGGAGAGCTTCTCTACAGGTGCCACAAAGTCCCTGCGGTTCCACAAACCACTTATAAAATAATCACACAGACACTTATATTATTTATAAACTGTATGGCCATGGTAGGCTTACTGTTACCTACTTTTTCTGTCTTAAATTAACCCATTTTTATTAATCTATACTTTGCCACTTGGCTCATACCTTACATGTTTGTTTTCATGGTGGCGGCTGGCAGCTCTCCCCGCCTCAGCCTTCTACTCCCAGC
Source organism: Onychomys torridus (assembly GCF_903995425.1). Classification (NCBI taxonomy): domain Eukaryota; kingdom Metazoa; phylum Chordata; class Mammalia; order Rodentia; family Cricetidae; genus Onychomys; species Onychomys torridus. The sequence continues at coordinate 35,018 of NW_023412721.1, forward strand.
ATTCTCTTCTCTGCTTGTCCCACCTATACTTCCTTCCTGGCTACTGGCCAATCAGCATTTTATTTACACAGAGTGATATCCACAGCAGTGGTGGTCCTGGGGAAGTAACCCAATGGTTATGGTCCATATGCTGTGGGACAATACTCCTTAATTGCAGTACTCATGGTGCATGAACTATGTGAGACTGAGATCAGTTTATCACTACACATGGTGAATGAATTGTGTGAGTCTGGCATGAGTAGCCTAACAAACATGGTGCTTATTCATGTAACACAGAACTCTTTTTTAATGTACTGTGTTTGGCTCATGCTTGTAACCCAGTGTTTAATGAGGTTTGAGGTGAAGAGACACCACAACCATGGCAACTCTTTTTCATTTTTCATTTTAATTAATTTATTTTTACAACCTGACTGCTGTTTCTGCTCTACCCTCTACTCCCAGTCCCATACCTAGCTCCCCTCCATCCACCCCCATCTACTCCTCAATTGCTGTTCAGTGAACGATATCAACCAAACATGGCATATCAAGTTGAAGGCTGGATGGGGTTACAGAGTATGAGTTCTATGTTCCCAAAAGCCAGCAGAAGAGTCAAAGACAGCACATGATCTGTGCTAGAAGTCTGACAAGAAGACAAAGCTACACAAATGTCACATATATGCAGAGGGCCTTGGTCAGTTCCATGATGGCTCCCTCATTGTCAGATCAATTTCTGTGAGCCTCTGTGAGCCCAGGTTACTTGATTCTGTAGGGTTTCTTCTTAACCTCTCTTGCTCTTACAATCCTTCCTTTCCCCTTTTACAGTATTCTCTAAGCCCTGCCTAATATTCGGCTGAGGGCCTCTGCATATTTTTCCATCAATGGCTGGTTGAAGCCTCTCTGATGAAAATTTGGCTAAGCACCAATCTATGAGTATAGCAGAATATAATTAAGAATCATTTCATTGATTTTTTTTTGTGAGACATATTTAGTTCTATCCTTCCTTGTCTTTTGATTTTTGGGTCCTGGCTCTCCAGGTACTATGAGGGAAGGTTTCCCTCCCCTGGCATGGGACTCAAGCTGGACAAGTAATTATTTGGACACTCTCACAATTTCAGCCAAACCTTTACCACAGCACATATTAGAGGTAGGACCAATTGTAGGTTGAAGGTTATGTGGCTAGATTGCTGTCCCATTACCTTCACTGGACATCTTGTTCGGTTCCAGGAGATAGCCAGTTCAAAGTCCATATCCCCATTGCTAGGAGTCTTAGCTAGGGTCACCTTCAAAGATTTATGAGGATTTCCATTGTACTAGGTTTTTGCATGTCCATGATATGCCTCCTCCAAATTCTAGTTGTCTCTCTCAGTACTCTCTCCTTCCCTCTTTATCCACCTAATTTTCCTCTACCTGCCCCTACCACCACCTCCTCTATCCATCATTTCTATTCTAATTCTCCTTCCCAGGGAGATTCATGTACCCCTGCATCCTTGAACCTGCCTTGTTATTTAGCATGTTTGGGTCTGTAGATTATAGCATGGTTATCATTTACTTTACATCTAATATCCACTTATAAGTGAGTACGTATACCATCTTTCTAATTCTGTCTTGGGTAACTCACTTGAGATTTTTTTTTTTGAGATCCAGACAGCATACCAGAGATCACCAGTCACAAGAGAGTCAACAAACTCCTTGTGAGTGGTACCATCCAGGGATGGAGGTACTGGTTTCTATAAGAAAGCAGGTTGAGCAAGACATGGATACCAAACCAGTCAGCAGCAATCCTCCATGGAAATGGTTCTCAACTTTTCTAATACTGGGACCCAGTAATACAGTTGGTCAAGTTGTGGTGACCCCAACCAGAAAATTACTTCTGTCACTACTCATAACTTTAATTTTGATACTGATATGAATTGAAATGCAAATATCCAATATGCATGATATCTGACATCTGACCCTATAAAAGGGGAACTCAGCAGCACCCCAGAGGGTTCATGATGCATAGGTTGTGAACCACCACTCTGTGTCCTAGGGATCAGCTCCTGCCCTGTTTGAGTTGAGTTCCTGTTCTGACTTCCTCATTGATGAGCAGTGTGGTGATATTATATCCCCCAATATATTGTGTACCCTAATAAACTTATCTGGGGGCAGAGAACAGAACAGCCACTAGATAGACATAGAGATCAGAAAGTGGTGGCACATACACCTTTCATCCTAGCATTATGGAGGCAGAGTTCCATCAGGAGTCTGTGATTTCAAGGCCACACTGGAAACTTAGCCAAGCATGGTGGCACATACCTTTAATACAAGGAAGTAATGGCAGGAAGCAGAAAAATATATAAGGCGTAAAAACTAGGAACTAGAGCCCTTTAAGCTTTTAGGCTTTTAGCACCAGTTCAGCTGAGATCCATTTGGGTGAGGATTAAGAGGCTTCTAGGCAAAGAAAACAGGATCTTCTGACTCCCCATGAGAGACCTTGCCTTGGTTTAGGTAGGAATAAGGGGTGGGTTGGGGGAGGAAGGCTAGGGTGCCAGAGGAGGGAGGACAATGAAATCTGTGATTGGTATGTAAAATGAATAGAAATCTCTTAATTTAAAAAGAGCATGCTTACTGGTTTTTCAGAGGACCCAATTTCAGTTCCTAGTACCTATATCAAGTAACTCACATTGTCTGCAACTCCAGGCAGTGAATTGTCACAAAACTTTCAACTCCAAGGGTATCCAAGGCCTCTGACCTGCAGAGACCCTGACCCTTATGTACACATACCTACACATAGACACACACACATGCATACAATTAAAAATCAACCTTTAAGAAGGAATTTTTCTCGGGTCCATGTAGTTTTTTGACCATGTTTTCCTTCAGAATGCTCAGTGGTGAGAGTATGATGGGTCAGTGGACCATGGAGATGATTCACAATTCCTCTGCATTGTTTAAAGAGGCCCAGGGCATGCCTTGCTTGGCTAGGAGAAAACATCACCATTAAAAAATATGAATTTTGAAAAAGAGATTGTCAGAAGGAAATGAGGACCCTCCCTTTATGAACAAGAGGCAGTCCATAATTTCTTGATCTAATGTCTATCCTAAGACCTAATTTTGGTAATCATTTCAGCTCTGTTTTCAACAGCCTGCCATGAAATCTCCTGTTGCCAAGTGTAGGAAACAGTGCAGAGAAAGCCAGGGAAAATGTCATATTTAATTTTCCAGTGATTTATGAGTCTTCGATGGTCATTGTTGCAGGGAACGAAAACCTAGACCAAATATCTGAAGGGGCTCACTTCTCTTTTGAAGTTTGCTTTAGTTTGTTTCTATAATTAGTCTATTTAAAAAATGTAGCAGCCCATCTAGGAGAGCAGGAATTTAGTTTTTGACAGGTTAAGTTAAGGGTAAGTCCTAGTGACTTGCATAATGACTGAAAGTACTTCATCATGCCCTGATGGCTGGGTACTACCCAATCAAAATGTTACACTTTAGGAAGTAGCACTTTAAAGTGAATGTTTAAAAAGAATCAAAAATACTAAGAAAACACTTGTTTGCATATTTGAAGAATTTCATTTGTGACCTAGATAAACATAACACTTCCCAACATCAATACCTTACAACATGAAGTTCCTGCATTACCAGGCTAGCTTAGGTGGCAGTTTGAATGAGAACGACCCACATAGACTCCTGTATTTGATTGCTTGCTTACCAGTAGGTGGGACTGTTTGGGAAGGATTAGGAGATGGGGCCTTGTTGGCAGAGCTGTGTCACTGAGGTTGGGCTTTGAGTTTCAAAAGACTTGTGCCATGTCCAGTGAGTCTCTGTCTCTGTCTCTCTCTATCTCTCTTGCTCTTCCATTTGTGGATCTAGATGGAAGTTCTCTGCTATTTCATGCCATGTTTTTCCTCCTGTATCATAGACTTAAGCTTCTGAAACACTTTCTTTCATAACTTGTCTTGGCCATGGTATCTTATTACAGCAATAGCAAAGTAACCAAGACAGCTTGGGGGCTGTCCTACACAGTCAATGCTTTACATCCTGAGGACCCAGTATTTTCATGTTAGCTCAAGAACTGCTCGGCATGCTCAGCACCTTACAGCACTGAGGACTCAGCACTATCATGTCAGGGGCTTTTATATGCTTAATGCCTTACAATGTATGGACCCAGTGTTTCCATGTCAGGTTGGGAGTTGTTCTACATGGTCATGTATGCATCTTTCTTTAGGCTATGACATCTTCCCCCATCTAATGCCCAGCCTTACTCTAAATCCTAAACCTAAGTAAGAGTGTCCCCAAATCTGTCAGTCTAATGCCACCTTCACAATTTTTGTTATATCAACGTATCACTCCATGGTTATTTACTGAATGATTTTTTAAGGATTTATTTATTTGTTTATGTGTGCAATGTTCTTCCTGCATGTATACCTGCAGGCCAGGAGAGTGAGCCAGATCTCATTACAGATGGTTGTGAGTTACCATGTGGGTGCTGGGAACGCAGGTCGTCGGTGCTCTTAACAGTTGAGCCATCTCTCCAGGCCTGAATGGTTTTTCCTTAACACCTAAAACCTTTTAAAATGGAGCCAGTCCCAAGTGAGATACTGAATATCTCACTAGTTAAATAAAATTGTCACTTATTTAAAATAATGCTGTGTCTTCCAACACTGTTTGCTATTCTTGAAGACTGTATTGAGTGTGTAGCCAGCAGTGAAACTAAATCAAATGAATCCCCTCATTTGCTCCAGGGTCTGAGGGATATGAGGGTTCTTGACCATTGTGGCTCAGTTAGGAGACAGGAGTTGCTCCTCACCTGACTTCTGGCCTTTGAGCTCCAGAAGATAGGAGAAGCAAAAGAGTGAACTCTCTCCATGGGGTATATATGGACAGAGTGGAAATAGTCTTTCCCACTGTTTTATAGGCAGTGCTCTTACCCCACGAGGAGCACGTCCCGAACACAACAAATCCACAGAAGATCTGTTTATTAATACAGGATAGAGGATAGAGGTAACAGGCCTGTGTGAAGCACTCACGTGAGGAGAGGAGAGAAGAGAAGTAAAGGAGAGACCTATGCAAAATGGCGCTGGCTTTTTAAAGAGTGGGCTGCACATGCGTATAGGACCACATGTGGCTACTCCATACATGTGCTTAGATTACATGGCCACGCTTGCGTGCTTTATGCAACCATGTAAAGCCACGGAGTCCTAGCCACACGAGATGTTCTGACCTGGAAATGGCTCTTTTGAAACAAAAATAATTAGGCAGTCTGCCAGGCAAGCCCAACCGTGTGGACATGTTGTTATTTTCTGTCATTCCCAACTCATTTGTTCTTAGAAAAAAGAGAAAAATGAGGATGGATGGGTATGGGGTGCCGTTTCTCTTAAATACTGCTTCAGGCTGAATAGTGGATGTCGATTGGTTCTTGGGGGAAACGGGGAAGCTGGCTCTTGAAGTCCTGGGATGAACTCCTGCAGCTGTGTCCATCCTTCATGGTGTGGCTGGTCCCGGGATGAAGTTCTGCATGCCTTGTTCTGCAGCTTAAGCATTCCCTCTACTACAAAACTGCTTGCTGGTTGGTGGTGGTGCATGCATTTAATCCCAGAACTCTGGGAGGCAGAGCCAGGCAGATCTCTGTGAGTTCAAGGCCAGCATGGTCTACAGAGTGAGTTCCAGTAAGGCGCAAAGCTACATAGAGAAACCCTATCAAGAAAGAAAGAGAGAGAGAGAGAAAGAGAAAGAAAGAAAGAAGGAAGGAAGGAAGGAAGGAAGGAAGGGAGGGAGGAAGGAAGGGAGGGAGGAATGAAGGAAGGAAAGAAAATGCTAATGCACAATGCAAAAGGGTAATTAGCCCATTAAAGGCAGGATCAGCACCCTTGGAGGAATGGATCTGAAACATAATAAATATTGAATCTTATGACCATTATGATACTTGAATAGGAGAGGTGATTTCAGAGGTATGAAGAAAAATAGTAGTGTCAGATGTTTCAATTGAGGTAAACAAGTCATCTAAAAAGGGATTGTAAATGGCATTTCAAGAAACAATGTTTCTTCAAGGAACAATGGCAACAGAAAGCCCCTCCTCTCGGGATTATGCAGAAGGTGTGGCAAAGGCAGACATTGGACTAATGAATGTAGATCAACAAGGGACAGACAAGGAACTCCTTTGCCTTTGCTCTCAGGAAACTCCCAGAGGGGCCTTGAGAAGTCCCCCATGTCAAATTCCATTCAGTCCTTTCCTGTCATTGTAGAGGAAACTCCTTCCCAGATCAATTAAAGAATCTAATGCCTATTGTAAAAAACCACATGGCTCTGGTTGATAGAACAGCTATAGAAGAGAGAATAAAAAACATCAGGAGAAATTATAAATCATAATTAATAAAGATTAGACTTGGAACCTCCCCAAAGTTAGGCTTGGGGAAGGGTTTTGTTTTTATCTTTCAGGAGAATGAAGGCTAAGGAATCAGAAGAACACTGGACAAATGAGACATCTGAAGAAAAGAACTCATCAGAAAAAAAAATGTCCCAAGAAAAAGAGTAAATTGGCCTAGTGTTATATCACATATCTAACGAGATACAATTTCATAAGTCTTCCTAAATGTTTCTGCCGTCCTCTACAGACACATAACACAAATGGTGTTTATATAGTCCCATTTCAATTAAACCTTAAAGCTGGTTTTGGAGTTGAGCCGTGGCTCTCTCCTTCTCTAAACCCAAGCATGCTTGTTAAAAGGAAAATTCAAAATCCCTGTATTATATCAAAGAGCCACCTGATATGGGACAGAAGAAAAAACAAAATTAAGAGACTATTCTATTGCTCTATTAATCTCAGGATGCTTTGGCTTTATTTTGACTCTTTAAAACTTTTCTTAAGGTGTGAATTTTATATTAAAATGTGTAAGATTAATATACACATATTTTAAACTTTTGTCATGATATTGATGGTCATTTAGAGTACTAACTAATCCTAGAAAAAGGCTTCATCTAGCTTCCTGTACATTATTTCAGGTTTGCATCTGTATCAGTTTTCTGCAGTGAATCATGACCATGCCTAACAGTGACTTTGAAGTCTCCCAAAAGATGATGGTGCCCCACAAAGACAATTCCATCAGGAGGATGATAACATCATTAAGCTGACAAACACCACCCCAAGATCAGCTTTGGACTACAAACTGCTCAGGACAATTATGAGATAGCTAGCTGAGATGATCCAACCTCATAGACTACTGGAGCAAGGACCTGAGACAAGCCCTGCACTTTCCCATTATGCAGAGACTGGACAACAAATGAGAGAGCTATCTTTCCCAGGACTTTACAAGTAACCCAAAAATTTTTCAAGATCTCCTAAAGATGCCTTTGACCCCAGACAGCAAAAAGCAACTTTAAGAACATGACACACACATTCCCAAGAGATGGGGTAGGTGGTTCTTAGTCATTCAATGGGTTATGGATAATTGTCGTTGTTTAGAATGGCTGGTTACAAGTTGTTAATTGTTAACGGTGAGGAAAAAATCTAAACAAAGGAAGACATTTAAAGACATGCTCAACATCCTTAATCATCAGAGAAATGCAAATCAAAATGACTCTGAGATACCACCTTACACCTGTCAGAATGGCTATGATCAAAAACACTAATGACAGTCAATGTTGGAGAAGATGCAGAGCAAAGGGAACACTCCTCCACTGTTGGTGGGAATGCAAACTTGTATAACCACTTTGGAAGTCAGTATGGCAGTTTCTCAGAAAATTGGGAATCGAACTACCTCAAGACCCAACCATACCACTCTTGGGCATATACCCAAGGAATGCTCAATCATACCACAAAGATACATGCTCAGCTATGTTCATAGCAGCACTATTTGTAATGGCCAGAACCTGGAAACTACCTAGATGCCTGTCAACTGAAGAATGGATTAAGAAAATGTGGCACATATACACAATGGACTACTACTCAGCAGATAAAAACAATGACAACATGAAATTTTCAGGCAAATGGATGGAACTAGAAAAATTCATCCTGAGTGAGGTAACCCAAACCCAGAAGGACAAACATGGTATGTACTCACTCAAAAGTGGATTCTAGATATAAAGCAAAGAACAATCAGACTACAACCCACAGAACAATGGAGGATATGTATATATATATACAAGGGGGAACCCTAGGATGACTGTAGCTTATAATAGGTTTTGCTTTTACTCAATTACTGAGCAGGCTTCAGTGAAACATTTCACTATTAAAATAAGAATTTATACTGTATCAAGCTGATAATAGAAAAAATAATTAATTAATTAATTTTTAAAAAAGGAAATTAGATTCAGGGTTCTTGCTTTAAAAAAAAAGAAGAAAAGAAAAAAGAGGATAGAGATATGATTAGATAAAAGGTAAATTATTGAATCTACTTTTAGAAAACAACTACTAGTTTTAAATATTTTACATTGGATTGAATTTTTGTATATTGTATTAAATTGTATATATTGATACAAATTTGAGATTGATTTTTGTTGAAAATACTGTACATATATTTCTAATCTTGTTCAAGGTATTGCACCTATACAGTTTATTTAACAATGGAATGCAAATTGCTAGTCCGTGAAAGTTATTATTACCAACTAATTAGGATAAAAAGAAATGCAAGTAAGTATTTAGTCACCCATTACAATCAAACTTGTAGTCATATTAGGTATATTTTCAAGGTTAAATAGAAATACATTTTAGATAAACAGGTCATCTTAAAACCCTTCAGAGATTTACAGAATATGGCATTTAAGATATTTTAATAACATGGATTCTTTTTTATGACAATAAGACATGTCTACTCCTGGCAGCACCAATCTATCAGAAAAGATGATGGGCATTGAAGAAATTCCTTATGGAGTTTACTTTCTTTGTGGCAAGTTAGTCACTGGGCAAGAAAATGCCATTGCCTTGAGTGCTGACAGTATGCTGTACAAGATGGACAAGCAGGACACAAAAGAAAGTACTACTGAACCCTGCCAAGAAAAGGTAGGAAGGCCCTTTAGAAAATCTCACTTTGCCAGGTGGTGGTGACACAAACCTTTAATCCCAGCACTCAGGAGGCAGAGCCAGTTGGATCTCTGTGAGTTTGAAGCCAGCCTGTTCTACAGAGCAAGATCCAGGAAAGGCACCAAAACTATACAGAGAAAAGAAACTATAAACTATGAAAAGAAAAGAAAAAAGAAAAAAATCCTGCTTCATAGATGAGTCTATCAGATATGCTAGACCTATAGGCCAGAGACGGATGCCCCAACATTGCAGAGAAATCTTGGGTGACTGTCCAGGTAGACAGCTGTTTCTGTCATTTCTCACATTTTTTGGAAGTTACTTGTTTGTGCTTCCTGCTTACTTAGGTAATATTATTTCCTTCTCAGGTCTCTGAGGGAGTTGAAGATTAGTTATAGTTTTCCTTGATAACAAATTCAGAAAAGAAACTCACTAAAGATGTGTAAAGTATATAAGTTTGAAAGGCATCAAAACATAGTTTTTGGTTGGCAATACAATTTACTATAGAAAGTGAATTAGGTACAACATTTTGGACTCACCAAATAGGATAAATAATAGAGTATTTTCTCTGAATCTGTAAAATATTTATAAACTAGTGATAATTACTACTAATGATAATGTAATTCTGTTTCTGCCTAAAGGACCAGAAAGAGTCTCCATTTGCTGTTTGGCAGACCTGAGGTCAGTTATCCCTACTTCTAGATATTTACTTTCTGCCCCAGCATTCCAGGACATCCAGGGAAACCCTGTGAAAAGAACAACAATCAGGAACTAGAGGCAGGAACTGCAGCAGAGATCGTGGGGGCAATGCTGCTTTTCCATGGATTTTTCCAAAGCTTGCAGCTTTCTTATACTACTCTGGATTACCTGTCACCTTGTGCAACCACCTCTAGGAAGTGGGGCCCTCCCACATCAGCCTCAATCAAGAAAATGTTCCACAGACTTTCCCACAGTCCAATCTTATAGAGAAAATTCAAGTGACGATTCCTCCTTCTAGGAGTCTTCAGCCTGTGTCAAGTTAGCAAAACAAATGGACAAGCAACCTCTCTCACTATAACAACAACCAACTAGTACTGAGGAGACACTTTAATATCTAGGTGTAGTGGCACACTCCTGAAATTCTATCACTTGGAAAGTTTGGTGGGGAGATTATGATTTTAGGCAAGACTGGTATACTTAAGAAGACCCTTTCTTTAAAAGAGAGGGAAAATATGCATAACCTAAGCAATTTCTCTGATCAAAGGGTAACTGTTCAATGCAGTTTTGAAATATTAATCTTGACTTTCTTGAATTGAAGATCTCTTTATTTATACAATACCAACAGGCCATACAGAAGGACAATGAAGAATATGTAACTCGATTACTGATTCGGGGTGCTAATCCCCACCTGAGGGATTTAGGTGGGAATACAGCCCTACACCATGCTGTTTTCAGGGACAACACAACAATTGCCAGAAAACTGCTTGACTACAATGCAGATATGGAAGCAAAAACCAAGGTAAAACCATTCAACATCATCCCCACTGTACTTGTAGCAATGACACTCATACACCAACACATTCCAAAGCTAAAGCAATCTCAATGAATCTGGTCAGAGTAAAACATTTTTCTCCAAATATGAGGTTTACATTTTTATACATAGCTTAAAGGAACACAGCACAGCCTATTTTGTTTCAGAATTGGGCTTTATTTTAAAATTAAACAAATAAAAGATGTGAGTTCCCAAACAGTTCAGATACATACAAACAATAAAAATACATTAAGTTTAAAGATAAATGTCTGTAGAACTAACAGAAGTCTGTTGAAATTAAGAAGTTACTGATGTGGTTTGTCTCTCAGGGATAAGGCTGGAGTGGAAAATGAGAAAGATCACAGGCACACAGGCACACAGGCAAATTTGATCATTGAAGAAAACTTAACCAAGAAGACTTTTTTTTTTAATTGAACTTGTTCAAATTTTCTATGTACTTAGGAAATGCTATTCAGGTTGGGAGATAATAATTCTCAGTTTAGGGAAGAAATAGTTTGGAAAAACAGATTGAGAAACTACTCCAGAGGGGCCACTTGAGCTCACTCAGTGAACAAAGTCACCACAAACCCTAGACGCCATGTGATAGGGTTGGGGCAATGGAGACACATCTCCATGGAGCTAAGAAACTTGGAACCAGTGAATGTTTGTGGAGAGTTCTGGAGAGGAGGGGTGCTCACAGGAAATGATGGACAGTGCAGTGGTATGTCAAAAGGAAGGGGCCAGCTGTGAGTGAGTGTGTGTGAGTGTGTGTGTGTGTGTACCGGCAGCAAGGGATGCAGAGAAATCTATCCTTTGTCATTCATTGTTTACAGAATCTGTGATTAATTTTCAGTTGAGAAGCATGTAGATTTATACAGTGTATTTTGTTTCCTTTACAGTGCCGGCTGACACCATATAAACTGGCTTTATTTGAAGGAAACCACCAGATGGCACAGTTTTTAATGCAAAACGGTGCAAATGCACATTTGGAGGCTGAGTCAAATAGGTACTGCTTCTTCTTTTTTACAATCTTAGTGATGTTCTTGAGAATGACAATTGTGTAAGTAAGGAATACTAAAATGATAGGAGGAAGGTTGGCTTCAACTCAGAGGCACATAGTGAGTGTGAGCTGGAAAAGGGACTGTTCCCACCAAAACAAACAAACAAAAAGAACTGTGTGCATCAGTTATGAGTTATCCATTTAAAAACAATAGTTCTTCATTCATAATCTGATTTGATTGGTGATTTTCTACTAGTTAAGGGAACCATATTAATGTTTTTCCTTTGAAAAGTTTCAAATTTAATTATTTTTAACAGTGCATTTTGTAATCATTTCAGTGTTTTCATTTTTTCTTATTTATTTTCTTTTAGAATATTATGTTCAACATAGTTTTTGAAAATCATGTAGGCTCTTTGATCACTCATTGTGATTTAAATGGCTTTTGAGCAATCATGACAATTACGTGTATTATCAAATGCTATTCTTTTTTTTTTCCTGTCCTGTCTAAAATGTCTTGATGCTGTGTTGGTCAGATGTGAATCTATGCACCCACACTACACTCTTGAAACATTTATCATGGTTAGGAACCATTATCCACAATGAGTATAAATAACTGTGACTCAAGTTTTTTGTCCTTGCTGAGGATTCCATCAGCAGTAATCTTTGAACATGGTTCTATAGAGAAGGTTCACACAACAATGAAGCCCAACAGAGAAGCAAGAAAAGCACAGGTATTGCATCAGAGTTGACCAACTAATAAACTTCAGGCATCTAGAGCTTACCCATAGCCAGGAAAGAAAGGAGATGGTGAGACTGTGCTCCCCTCCCCTGAGTTTTGGAACAGGATGTGACTTAACATTACAAGGCAACATTTTTGGTGACGGTTTGGTGTCTACTAGCAAACAGGTAACAACAAAAACAATTACAATGCCACCTATAGACTGTCAAAAGTATGTTGGATGGTGAAAGTAAAGGCAAGGTTGCTTCCCTGTTCTACCAAGTCCATCTCTTGTGAGAGCGGAGAAGGGACTGTGTGCTATAGGTTCAGGAGAGGACGGATGAACTAGGAGTAATACTTGAACTGGTCATATACATGTACAACTATAAAATATACTTACTGCAGGTATGAAAGCAAAGGATGTAGAAGAACCCTTCTTCCTTGTCCCTGTGTGCATGCCTGTGTGGTGGTGTTGGTGAAAAAAGCAGCTTCAAAGCACCTAAAATGCAGTGACTTCTGTGATTTTGGGCAGCTTGATGCTTGGAGATAGAGTATATTTCGTGTTCTACCAAACCAACTTCTTGGGAGAGAGCATGAGACTCAAGGAAATGCCTAAAAAGTTTCTTGACAGGGAAGGGGCCATGGTTCTTTAGGTGTAGAGGAAGAAGTAGGAAATAGGAGCATTAAGTGCTTTGAGCACATAGCCACAAAGCCATCAGTTACTGAAACCATCAGAACAAAGTGTGCAAAAATCACCATCCTCCCTCTAGTGGTCTAGATATGTTTGTGTTGCTTGTTCTGTATGTGTCTGTGTGCAGACATGAAGAGTAAAGTAGGATATCTGTGTTTTGTGTCATTCTCTATCTTATCTACTTGACATAAGGTCTCTGACTGAACCTGGAGCAGCTCTAGCAGCAACCAAGCCCAAATGATGCCCTTTCAATTCCACCCACAGTGCTGGGGTTACAAGTGCATGTGTCCATGTCCAGCCTTTTATGGGTTTGCTGGGGATTCACACTCAGGCTGTTGTGTGTGGGCAGCAAACACTCTTATTGACTGAGCCCTCTCCCAAGCCATCTACTGTTTTAACTTTCATTTTAAATAGAAGTCAGTCTTAACTGAATGTTTTATACATTAAGTTGAAATTCACAAAAGCAACCAAAAAAAAAAAAAAAAAAACAAACAAACAAACAAACTATGAAACAGGGTTAACCTTGAATTACATAAATGCACAAATGTCATTGAATATACAGGATATAAAACTTTCAACAGAGTTGCTCAAAGGACCAAACACACACAATATTGCTTGTTTTTATTCTAAAGGCTATCTGAAAAACCTAATGGTCCTGCATGTATACCAGAGGAGAGAGACACTACCTGTATTACTAAGGTAAAGTGATCCTTTATGAAATTCGTTTTCTTATGCTTTTTGTTAAAATGCTGCAATTGTCTACCTATCACAGTTTTGTATGGAAATTTGGCCAGAGAAAAACAATCTGTTAGCATGAATCATCATTTCTATTAATTGTGAGTAATAAGTCCTTGCAGGTAGTGGTGGCCCAATAAAAAAATGGACTGGAAACACAGTGAGGGGAAGATTGAGAGCAGTCCTCCCATAATAGATGTTTCATGTTTGACAAGGATGGTTTGGAGATATAAATACACCTTCGAGTGATTTTAAAACACAACTGTGGTAATATACCTGGATACATTTTAATGGGTCCAGTTATTTCAGTGATCTGGGAATTTCCCAGGTCCCTTTACCTTAGGCATAGGTGCAGGCCACTTTTAGCTTTTATTTTGCTATGGACACTTCCATTTCGTGATCACATGTGAAAGCATCTCCTCTGTTCCTGTCTTTGCTTCTGTATTTACAGTAGCAGGAACCTGTGAAAATTTAGCCACTTATAATCTGTTCATCAAACTTGTTCATTATGAAGAGATTACAGCATGTTTTCTCTTTGATTCCCTAGGAGTATGTGGAAAACTCTTCCTCTAGTTACATAGTAGGTATCTTTTGCCCAATTAGCCAGCAGTTCTAGAAGCAAAGATTCAGTTACCATATAGTAACACTCTAACTTCTGGAAATTTTGTTCTGTGTTTTAAAATAATATACTTTTACATTGTTCATGCCACATTCAAACATTTAAAATACTGGTGGGTTTTAATTAGATATTTATCTATTCATATTAAATTAAATTCATCACAGTGAGTATTTGGAGGTTAGGAAACTGGTTTACTTATATCCTGGATCACTCGAGTGAGGGTTTGTGTGAATCATAAGTTGCATATTAATGACTTCTAAATCTGAATCAATGGAGAAAAGCAGTTTCATGGGTACTATGATATGGAAGACACACATTAGTAATTAATTCAGTGTTTATTTAGACATGAAAAATAATATACAACTTTGCCTCCCCACCAGGATAGAGAAACACTGAAGAGAGGGGGCCAATTAAAATTAATAATCATCTCATATAAGATCAGAAACTTTAAAACATTGGGAATTCAGTGTAGTCTCAGACAAAGGTCAAGGTCAGGTTTCTCAGGTCATGATTTTCTCTTGCTCTGGGCTAGCATAAATACATGTTAGTACTTGATGAGAAAGTAGTAATTTGTAAATAGATGAGAGCATATTTGGAAATATTTCTGGTTTAAGTAACAGTTCCTACCCTTTATGATTTAATATCCTGGAACCCTAAGGAATAAAGCTGTCTTAATTTTGTGGACCCAAAACAAAAGAATTAACTTCAGAATGAAACAAAGAAAGTTAATCCTCTAACTTTCCATTACAGAAAAGTGAGAAACAATTTTCATACAGTAGTAACATCTGTACCTTGAAAAAGATGAAGACTGAAATAAACCTATCTTCTCTGGGAAAGGTAATAACTGATAGCTGCAAAGAAAAAAATACTTACTGGTAATTCCCACTTATTTGAAAAGTAACATATTTGCTTGTGAGAGGAATGATGCATCTGTGTCCCTAAGTCTGGAGTATTGCAAATAGTATCAGAGAAAGTAACTAAGCCAGGAAAATGTCCTTCACCTCTTTCACACCCTCACTTCTGGGAACACACAAGCTAATCACATTATAAGGCAGTAGTTCTCAACCTTTCTAATGCTGTGTACATCTGATGCACTTCCTCATGTTGTGGATATCATCACTATACTATTACTATCCTTGCTACTTCATCACTGTAATTTTGCTAATATTATGAATTATAATGTCAATATATGTCCTTTAGGAAGATCTAAATGACCTCTGTGAAAGAGAGTCCTATTGTTCCCAACTGGGTAATGACTCACAGGTTGAGAACATCTGTTTGAAGGGGCATGTGGTAGTAAATTAGACTACGGAGACAAAAATCAGAAAGTGAACAACTTGCATCATAGAGAAAAGAACTCATAAAAATTGAGAGACTCAGTAATCAAGACTCATGGAGTAACTAATATCCACATGAATGTACCCAACATACTTGTAAGTTTTAATTGACTTATTCTATGTGTTTAAATGTTTCACATGGATCCCTTCTATATACTTTGTGTGTGGGCTGACCACAGACATCCAAAAGGGCATTTGATCCCCTGGATTTGCTGTTGCAGATGGTTGCCAGCCATGATGTGGGTGCTGTGAATCACATACAGGTCTCCTGCCAGAGCAAAAAGTGTTATGCAGTGCTGAGTCATCTATCCAGACCCCAGAATGAATATGTTGGATATGCAGATGATCAGAGCATAAGCCAAAGTATCATTAGTAGAAATAAGTAGCCAGCTTAAGCGTATGGCTAACTCCTTGGACCCTAGGCCTCATTAGCCTGCAAATTTAATCCCTGCACTCATGAAGTAGAGGCAGGCTCGTCTCTGTGAGTTCAAGAACACACTGGTCTCAATTTATTTGATGCACCCAGGAAGGAAAGAAACATGTATGCAATAGCAGAAGTGTGTAACTCAAAGTATAATTTATTAGAGTCAGTCGTCTCCTCTTGCAATTTCAGTCACAAGGATCAAATTCAAGCTTTTAGTCATGCTGGCAGGTGCCATCATCAGATTTGCTCAATCGCAGCCCAGCTGATTTACACTTTTACTAAAATGAATTAACATTAATATACACAAACATATATACACACTACAAAAGGCACAAAACAATAATACACACCCAGACACACACAAAAACAAACACACACAACAAAAAACACAACACAAACATATCAATAGTACTGAGGACACATCAGAGAAATTGTATGAACAATTACTAACTACAAAAAAGATGAGTAAGCTGGGACTACTGGCTCATGCATTTAATCCCAGCACTCAGAAGTCAGAGACAGGAATATATGCTTCAGAGTTGAAAGCTAGCCTAGTCTATGCATTCAGTTCAGTACAGTAAGAAGTAAATATTGAGGAACTGCCTGCACTGTACACATCAATCAAACAAACAAAAAAGATAGGATGAACTCAAGCATTAAGTTCAGTTCTGTATTCATCTTCCAGAAACCTGAATTGCTCCAGTCTCAATTCTACTGTAATATCTTACAAAAGAGAACTGTTCATTTAAACAGTTGCACATGGACAGATGACAACACTAGCAATATCAATGTTGATCATAAATAATCAACACAGGGCAGGAGAGATGGCAGAGAAGTTAAGAGCTCTTGCTGGTCTTGTATACAGATGGGCTCAATTGACAGTAGTTACATGAGGCAATCTCACAACTGTTCATATACCAAGTTCATGGATTCTAAGACCATCTTTTGACTACTGTGAGGACCAAGCATATGTGTTGTGCATATCCAAGTATACAGGCAAAATAATCATTTTCATAAAAAAAATAAAAAAAAATGCAACAAGCAGGAATAATGTCACACACCTGTAATCTAATGAGTCAGAAGGCACAGGCAGTATTAATGTCATGAATACTGCATCGTGGGAAAGAGAATGATATACTAATTTCAAAATTCAAGCTGGGGGTAAAGCTCAGTAAAACAGCATATGCTTGACATGTACAAAAACATATACTCAAGGCCCATCATCCAATAATAGATATGGAAAAACCTGGAATGTTGTTAAACCTTTAATCTCAGTATGTGGAATAAGGAGTCAGGTGAATCACTGAGTTCAAAGGCTGCCTGGGTAACAGAGCTACTTTTAGGACAGGAGGATTACTCAGCCAAAGCTTGACTTACAAGAAGCAAAAATAAAAAGACAAATTTTACAAAATCAGGCTAGCAAAATGGCTTAGCATTGGAAACCAATTCCTTCAATTGTACCTTATGTGTTGTAGTGATACCATCTATAATGGTGGTGAAGTCAAGTCAGCAAAAGAAGGAAGCTGGCTGATTTGTATCGGCTACAACATAGTAGAAACATAGAAAAGGAAATGGGTTAAGGCTATAGAGACACATATCACACAGACCAATGAGAAATTCTAGAGAGATTCCTCGTACTAAAGGTTCCACAAGCACCCCAAATAAGATGCAAAGGAGAGACACATGTTCAAATACCCCATCTTATCTTGGAACTTTCCATTCAGTTAACTTCATTCTGTCCCAGGTTGCTATAGGCTCATGATCATTCAAGTAGAAAATGTACTTATTCACCTCAATGATCCTCATAGCCTGCAACAGCTTCCTACACTGACTAAATGCCCAAAGCATCTTTTGATACTCAAGACAAATTCTTGACTGTGTCATCTTTTAAAACCAGAAAACAAGTTAAATCTTCCCAACATACAAACAACACAGAAAACCCATTCCCATTCAAAAGGAGAAAAATTGAGACATAGTGAAGAAAGTTTGGACAAAGGGAAGACTGAAACCCAGCAGGGCAACCATCAAATCTAGTAGTTATGTGTCAGACACTTGGGGCTTCATTTTCAAAGTGCTTAGATGGCTCTCTCCCCACAATTTTCCATACATCTTTTTCTTTAGTTACTTGTACTACATATATGCAGCTATCCATGGAAAATGTGTCATAGCTTAAGTATCTCAGCACCTTATGTTCTTACAATACAACCCAGGCTTCATCCTCATAGCATCATGCAATAAACTCTCACAGTCTCCTCACTATAGGTCTTACCAAACACAGATGCCTACTAGAGTGCTGAACTGAAAACACAGAATAGGAATGAATGATTTTAAATTTTGCATCATTCTGGTTTCCAGAAATAGTTCAACATCAAGGATTCTCCCAAATATGGCTTCTAAGATTTGAATGACCCCTGTCATGCTTGGACCAGAATTCCAGCAGAGTTTGTATGAAGTTGCTTCCTGGGACTCAGAATCACTTTGCCTAATCCCTCCTTTAACTGAGGGCATAGAAGGATGGATTCTTACACTTAGGGCACCTTGCTAGGCTTCCAATGTAGAGTAAGGGCCTTCTTTTTAATGGTGATAATCTCCCCGAAAATTCCTGCCTCTGTTCAGCATTCGACTTTCATCTGAAAATACATAATGCTGTTTTTCTCTACAATCCATAGACTTTCCATTTATTTGTGATCCGCTTATTGATTTTTTTCCAATGTAGTCTTGAATGAATCATAAGTAATAGCCATCCCAGAGAGTCAATATTCCATCTCAGAAATCAGCCCCATTATTTTTGTAATTTTGCCTTACTCAATTTCTTGGGGCATGGGCATAATAAGAAAGTTTATGAGCCAAAGAAATACAAAAGAGTTCTATTTTAATTCTGAATGAAATCCTCTGACCTCTACCTCCACTGTTTGGAGTACCCTCAACAGTACTTTATCCCAAGTCCTACAAGAATAAACAAGTAAGCACTGTGTGCAGCTATGTCCTTTGCCATCTAAATCTTGGTATCTTCAACGTTCCTGCAAGAGTCTCTGGTCATTTGCAGCAACAAAATCACTTTTTTTTTGGTGTACATCATTTTGTTATTACTCGCTTTTTTTTCTTGCTCTGATTAAATTATCTAAACAAAAACACCTCAGGTAATGAATGTGGTTTTTTTGACTGATTCTGAGAGATCACAATCCATAATTGTGGGAGGTTAGGACAGAGATTCAATCTAGCAAATGAAAGCAAAACCATGAGTAATCTTTGTTTCCAGGCTTTCTCTCTCACATGGTCATTGTCTCATGCCCAGGATGCTTTTTTATCTCATGCAGGACAACTTTCTTAGGGACATTGCATAGTCAGTGGAAGATCTGTCACCTATCAATCATCAATCATCAAAACCTCTCATAGACTTATCAATCAGCCAATCTTATGGGGGCACATCCTCAACTAATGTTTCCAAAGGTGACTGTGGGTTCTGAAATGCTGACATCTGGAATAAACTGGGACACAGAGACAATAATATATGAGAAGATTTTAAAAACCAAAAAACCAATGTATCAACTACATCAGTAACATAAATTGCAAAAATATAAACATTGATGATAAGAACAACTCGAAACAAGGATATGCCAAGAAATGAAGAAATACATGTTTCTAAGATCAAGAAGAGAAAAATAAAATTATTTCTCCACAGAAAATCTCCAAACCAATAAACTCAAGGAACTCCTAACACAATATAGCAATTTACCAGATAATAAAAATAGGTGAAGTTTCATTATTTTCCAGAGAAACAATATAATTAGATTATAAGTAATAAAAAATATCAATCAATATAGGTGGTACCACTGATAAAAGAAGACAGGCAGTTTCTACAAGCATAGCATTGCCTCTTAAAAAAGAACCATAAGATTCTAATGAAAATCAATTATCATAGAAATCACTGACCACCACTCACCCTGTGCACTCCACTTCTCTCCTTTGCCAATAATAAAAAATGGGTTGGGTGAGGACGACTGTGTAGATGTAACCAGCTTGTTAAATAAGAAACACAGAACCGATTGCAGAGTTAAAAACCAGGAGGTCAGAGCAAAAGCGGAAAACCTTACCCTTCACTGCTTCTGCGATTCCTCCTCTCCGCAAGAGACCTACTTCTGTGCGTCCTGTCTATTTAAAGACTTTCTGTTCTGTTTTCTCATTGGTTGTAAACCCAGCCACATGACCTCCTTGTCACTGCCTGTTTGTACAGACCTCCAGGTCGTCTATGGTTGGTATTGAGATTAAAGGCCTGTGTCTGCCATGCTGGCTGTGTCCTTGAACACACAGAGATCCGCCTAGCTCTGCCTCCCAAGTGCTGGGATTAAAGGCATGCCCCACTACTGCTCGGCTTCTACTCTGGCTTGCTCTGACCTCAAGGCAACTTTATTGACATACAAATAAAATCACATTTCAATACACATAAAATATCACTATACGACTGTCCCACCAAAATTGGATAGGTTCACTTGAAGTACTTACATTGTAGAAATTTCTACACTGTAGAAAATAGTTTGGGCTACTAATACTATATTGTTCTCTATTAATAAAGAATAGGATGTTCATTAGATCATTTAGAAATATTTTTTTCCTATGAGTGAAGAATGTATGTCTGCATCAGAGGAAATGCAAAATTTTCAAACCAAATGATAGATCATAGTTTTTAAAATAAATATTGTATGATTTGTATTATATACCTAAAGCAACCTGTTTTCCTCTAATTACTTTATAAGCCATAAGGGCTTTTGGAAACAAGTCTAGCCCCATTTTTATGTGTATATTTGTATGTGTGAGACAGAATGTTTTTCATGTGTGTATAGGTGACACACCAAAAAGCATGCCAGATCCCCTGTATCAGGAAAAGCAGGTGGTTAGAAGCCTTCCAACATGCGTTCTGGTAACTTACTTCTCCCAAGAGGAATACTAATTGAGTGACATGCGCAGCCACATAATACTTTTTATACAAAAAACTAAAAGTCTTTCACAGAGTAACCACAAAAATATTTTAAATAAAGAAATAATCAAATAAATGATCTCTGGGTTCCTGATAAATCAGTATTAAGATGTTGGGTATGGGACCAGGTAGGCTACCCACAGACCTTGCCCACTCTGTGTTACCCAAGACCCAATACTCAAGGTTGCCCCTAGGGCTGAAAGAGAACTCCAGCTGCAGTTTCTCCTCTCCCTTTCCATGTCTCCTGTAGATTCCAAAGACCAACTACCCATCCCTACTCACCTCTTATCTGAGTCCTTTCTCCCAACTGGGGTAGACACTCCCTGCACAATGACTTGCCACACCTTCCATAAGACCAGTTAGGATGTCTGCAAGTCTACCACTGTAGATGTAACTGTCTTGTTAAATAAGAAACACAGAGCAAAATACAGAGTTTATAGTCATGATGTCAGAGCAATAGCTGAGAGCTGAAATCCTTACCCTTCACTTCTGTTACTGTCTTTTCTCTCTGCAAGAGACCTACTTCTGTGTTTTTTTTCTTTTTTATAGACTTTCTGTTCTGCTTTCTCATTGGTTGTAAACCCAACCACAAGACCTCCTCATCACTGCCTGTCTGTACAGATCTCCAGGTCTTCCATGTTTGGTATTGAGATTAAAGGTGTGTGTTGCCATGCTGGCTGTATCTTTGAAAACACAGAGATCCTGCCTAGCTCTGCCTCCCAAGTGCTGGGATTATAGCTGTGCACTACCACCACCCAGCTTCTGTTATAGCTTGCTCTGATCCCAAGGCTGCTTTATTAATATACAAATAAAATCACATTTCAGTAAGATATCTCTCCCACATTCTTCTTCCCCCAGTTTTCAACACCACCAAGCCTTTGCCCTTAAACACACCAGCAAGAAGGCCAGGGAAAAAAGGCAACACTCAGTCAACACATACTCTGAAACTCCAGGGAACAAAAAGAAACCAGGAAACAAAACTCCCATCCAACCAAGACAATTTCAGAAACTAGCACCTAGAAGTAGCACCACCCCAAACCCAGATGCTGAACATAGGAACAGTATAACAGTCAGGGCAATATGTCACCCCCAGAGCTCAGCTATGCTATCAAAGCAGGCCCTGAGTATTCTAACATAGCTGAAATGTAAGAAAAAGACCTTAAAACAAACTACATGGAGATGATAGAGGTCCTTAAAAAGAAAACAAATAAATCCCTTAAATAAATTCATGAAAGCACAAACAAACAATTGGAGGAAATCAATAAATTCCTCCAAGAAAGCCAGGAAAACACAAACAATTGGAGTAAACCAATAAGCAATTTAAATAAAGCCAAGATAAAACAAATAGTTGAAGGGCACAAATCAAACTGTTTAAGACCTGAAAATGGAAATAGAAACAATAAAGAAATCAGAAACAGGGAATTCCAGAAATGAAAAATTGAGGACTACAAGCAGGAAGTACAGTGGCAAGGCTCACCAATAGAATAGAGAGATGGAATGGAGAATATCAGGCACAGGAGATGTAACAGAAGAAATGATACATCAGTTCAGGAAAATGTTAAATATAAAAATTTCCTGATGCAAAACAACCAGGAAATCTGGACCATTATGCAGAGACCCAACCTATGAATGACAGGAATAGAGGAAAGAGAAAAAAACCCAGCTCCTATGTCCAGAAACTATTTTCAATAAAATTATATAATAAATTTTTCCTAATTTAAAGGAGGTACAAAAGGAGCAAGCAAAACATCAAATAGCCGGGTGGTGGTGGTACACGCCTTTAATCCCAGCACACGGGAGGGAGAGCCATGCAGACAGAGCTCTGTGAGTTTGAGGCCAGCCTGGGCTACCAAGTGAGTTCCAGGAAACACGGAAAGCTACACAGAGAAACCCTGTATCAAAAAAACCAACAACAACAACAAAAAGAAAACAAAAAAAGAAACAAACAAAAAAACCATCAAATAGATTGGGCCAGAAAAGAAAGTCTTCTTGTCACATAGTAACCAAATCACTAAACACACAGAAAAAGAAAGACTATTAAAAGATGCAAAGGAAAAAGACTAAGTAACATATAAAGGCAGACCTGTGAGAATTACCCCTCACTTCTCAATGGAGATTCTAAAGGCCATGAGGGCTTGGACACATGTCACCACAGATGCCAGTCCAGATTACTATATCCAGAAAATTTTCAATCATCATAAATGGGGAAAATAAGATATTCCATGATTAAGTCAAATTTAAATAATATCTATATGCAAATCCAGTCCTACAGAAGGTACTAGAATAATCCAACCCAAGGAAGCTAACTACACACATGAAAACATAGTAAATAAACAATATCACATCAGTAAAACCAAAAGATGGGAAACAAACACAAACACAAACAAGCATACCCTCATATACATACCACCACCACCACTAATAACAACAACAAAATAGCAGGAAATAATAATCATTATTCCTCGTAACTCTCAATATCAATGGCCATAATTCCCCAATGAAGACAAAATCAAAGAAAACATTTAATTATCTATTCTAGCTTGGTGAGTCTATGTTTTTGTCTAGTTTAATCTTTATCTCAGTTAATGAACTATAACTATAACTATCTTGTCTCCAACTCCATCAAAGACCTTAAAAGGAAATAATAATAGCTGAGTATGCAGGAAGTGCAAGCAAGTGACTTACAAACAAGGTAAGAAATGACAGAAGCAGCTGGCTGCCTAGACAGCCACCCAAGTTTCCTCTGCAACATTGAGGCATCTAATTTTGGCCTACAGACTTCGCATATCTGATAGACTTTTGTGTAAAGCAGAGAATTTTTAAGGACTATCCTACCTTGTCTTGGCAAGGTTTGGTAGTCAACATTCTTGTGTCCTGTTCTCTAGTCTGGACAATTACTGTTAGTAACTGAGGCAAGGGAAATTTCTTTGCCCACATGGCTAGCTTTTGCCATAAAGAAAACAAATCTCATGTGGAGTTTCTTCAATGCCCATCATCTTTTTGGAGGATATTGGTGCTGCCAGGAGCAGATGTGTCATGAAAAGTCTAAATTATTAAAACATTATGATTGCCATATCTGTAGGTCTCTGAAGTGTCTTATCTATGTGAAATATAACATTGTATACCTAGAAAATGTAACTAATATGACTATAAGTCTGATTTATTGTAGCATGAATCTTAAAGAGTCTCATTAATAAGAACAAACCTGGAGCCAGTATTGGGGTGAACGCTGGAAGATCAGAGAAACAGAACAAATCACAGCTACCTCACCTTGCCAATTCCTCAGCTGATTCTGTTTCCTCAGAGTGGAAACCTCTGAGTCCTCATCTAGAACAAATCTCAGCTGAACTGCTGTTCCAAAGCCTGAAAGCTTCATCAGCTAAAATCTTTTAGTTTCTGTTTTTCATGACTTATATACCTTTCTGCTTTCTGCCATCATTCCTCGGATTAAAGGCTCACTTTCTGAGATTAAAGACATGAGTCACCATGCTTGGCTGTATCCTTGATCACACAGACATACAGGGGAGAAATAAGAAGTCTAAATGGGCCCAACTTCTGGTGAAGAATGGCTGCCATCAGGACATGGAATGCTAAGTCAATGCTGTTTAAATTTCCAGGTATTAATTGTTGTGGGATGTTCTGTATGTCAAATGTGTTGCTCCGATTGGTAAAAATAAATAAGTGCCGATTGGCCAGTAGTCAGGCAGGAAGGATAGGATAGGCGGGACAAGGAAGAGGAGAAAGATGGGAATAGGAAGGCTGAGGAGAGAGACACTGCCAGCCGCCTGCCATGAGAAGCAACATGTAAAGATACTGGTAAGACTCAAGCCATGTGGCAAAGTATAGACTAACAGAAATGGGTTAATTGAAGATAGAAGAAGTAGATAACAAGAAGCCTGCCACGGCCATACAGTTTGTAAGCAATATAAGTTTCTGTGTGTTTACTTGGTTGGTTCTGAGCGTTAGTGGGCCTGGCGGGTGAGAGAGATTTGTCCTGACTGTGGGCCAGGCAGGAAATCTCTAACTACAATTAATCATTCAATGTATAGAGGATGTTCTCTACCTTTGATTGTCTAATAAACATTTGGATGAATGTTTGATTTTCATTTTAAATAAACTAAAGGAACAGGATTCATTTTGATATATATATTAGGTATGCTCTTGTCTGTCGAGCACTACTGAAAATATGGATATGCTCTTAAAGTTGCCTTCTTGAAATTCTTGGTTACATTCTATAAAGATATAATTCCTGGAACAGGTCGAGTTGTTAGCTTATTAAATAATGTGATTACTAAGATACAAACTCATAACAAATAATCTGCTCCTAATAAAGAGGTTACACAATTTTTTTCCCAGTAAATAATTACAGGTAAATTATTTCATCCACATTGTTGATTATTGATGATTTGCATGAGTATGTTACTTAGAGTTTATAAAAAGATCCTCTTTTTAAGATTTTATTGCCTAACGTTAACTTTTAAAATATTATAGAGACTATATTGAATGCTTTTATAGATGGCATATGTAAAAAAGACCATAAAAATAAAAACTGATGATAAAATTGCTCAATTATTATTGCTTCCATATATTAAATACAAAATGGCACCTATATGTAGAGGTGTTCAATGTACAGCAGAAAAGTTATTCTGGCGAACAGTTATCAATGATAAATGGCCTAAATTAAAAATTAAATTAAATAAAATTAAGATTATAATATTTTTGGATTCTGATGTTGGATTTATCTATACTTTCACAAGTATTCTGCAATCTCAATGAGCCCTTACAAGAAGTTTCCACTCAATTTGTAGACATTTAAGCCTTATCTGAAGTAAGACAAAATATAAAATTGTTAGGGTCGGCGTACAAAACAGAGAGCTTCACTCTGACATCAGGTCACAAATGAAGCTTTATTTTTAGCACGAGCTTGTGGGTCACCAACGCGAGGAATAGCTACTGACCCTGAGTTTAAGGCTCACAGGCCTTTTATGGGGCAGTTCTACCAGGGCAGGGGAGTTGGGTCACCCAGAGTGTAGACATCTAGACGCCAGATGTCTCCACGGTCTTTTCTCAGAGTCTGGGTAGGTAAACGAATTCCAAGCTTATCTAGCAAGGGGTTATTTGGCAAACATTCTTCTTAAGCAATTGATCTTGCAAACACAACCCCAGCGGTTAAATGGCAAGCATCCTGTTAGCACAGCATGGTGGGCTAACTTTTCTGATATGAGGCATGGGGACAGAGTGCAGTATTTCCCACTGAATCTGCAATTAGCAGAGCTAGTGGGGGGGGGCTTGTTTCCCTTACAATGGCCTTTCATTCCTCCCTTTCTCTTGTGCCGGCCTTTAATCCTAAAGGCCACTGCCAGATACCGGCTGGTACTGTTGCCTCAGGACCATCATCTTAACCCCATTTACCTGGGATCGTACAAGAGCTGAAATTTGATTGAGGATACATGGTCCAATCATGAGGATAAGAATTAATATAATAAGTGGTCCTGTGATGGCTGACAATAATGTAGTTAGCCATGGGGATTGATTATACCATCCCTTAAACCAGCTTTGAGAGCCTTGTAAGTTTTTTTTTTAAGTTTTGTTATTGATTTTTTTATTATATCTGTATTTTTTTATTATATTTATAAGTTTTCTTTTTATCCTGACAGACGGCTGGCGATCTAGGGTTCCTAGGGTCAGTTGTAGGGATATCCCAGTCATCTGACCCTGCTGCTAGCTGGCAGAGGTCTAGGTGCAAGTCAGGCCATCAGCCCCATAGTGGGTGCTGATTAGAGGTAATTTTTTATACAATTTTTTTTTGGCCTGATACAACCTGCCAAGTCTGAGACACTGGTTGATGTGGGCTACTTGCGGTCGCACTGGCGACGAATCCGAAGCTTAAGAGGATTGTCAGTCCGTTCTGCAGTCCAGGAGTCTTCTGGCACTTTGGCTGGCTTGAGGTGGGAGGCATGGATCCAAGCGGTGATCCCGTCCACCTTGACCGCCGTTGGAGTGGTCAGCAGGACTTGGTATGGTCCCTTCCACCGGGGTTCCAAAGTCTGATGCTGGTTCCTGCAGACGTATATGAAGTCCCCCATGTGGAACTGATGGGCAGCACTGTCCCCGCCGGGTTAGTATGCAGCGGACAGTTGCTTCCACAGTGTATGCTGGACAGATGCTAAGGCTTGCAGCCTGTCAGACAGAGGGGAAGGCATGATTTCTCTTTGCTGGAGGGTTAGGTTCTTAACTGGGGGTGCACACCCAAGGAGCAGTTCAAAGTGGGTAAGACCCATGAAGGAAGGGGTATTTCTAGCTCTAAAGAGGGCATACGGTAGGAGCATCATCCAATCTCTAGAGCCAGTCTCCATGGTCAATTTGGTTAAGGTCTCCTTAATTGTTTTCCTGTCCTGAGCTCTGGGGTCTATAGATATAATGTAATTTTTAATCAATCCCCAGTATTTTTGTCAGTCCCTGACTTACCTGGGCCATGAAACGCTGGTCCATTATCTGACCCAATTACCTGAGGCAGTCCAAATCTTGGGAAGATTTCTTCCAGGATTTTCTTAGCAACTATTGCTGCAGTCTTCTTTTTGGTGGGGTAGGCTTTTACCCATCCTGTAAAGGTATCTACAAACATTAGCAGGTACTTTAGGCCATACTTAGCTGGCTTTACCTCGGTGAAGTCTGCTTCTAAATGCTGGCCAGGGTGGGTTCCTTGTAGCCTTTTCCCGGGGGCCAGTTTCCCAGAATATGCATTTACCTGCTGGCCGGCCTGGCAAGCAGCTACCATCTTTTTTGCCATTTGTTTCTTTTTAGATGGGGAGAGGGTCTTATCTTTTGTAGTCAGCTGGATCAATTTTCTGCTGCCCAGATGGGTTAATTTGTGGATCCTTTTCCAGAGTGTCTTTCAGAAGTTCTGGGGGTGGAGCCTCTTCAGGAGCTGAATCCTCTGGAGTCAAGGCGTGAAAGGCCAGGCTCCTTGGATCCTGGAGGGCAGCCTCCTTTGCCTCTTGATCGGCCTTCCTGTTTCCCGTGGCCACTGGGGAGTCTCCTTTTTGGTGCCCATGGCAATGTACGATGGCCAGCTCTCGGGGTAACATTACAGCCTCTAATAGGGCCTTAATTTTTTATTTTCATTTTTTTTTGGCTGAAGTTAACAGTCCTCTCTCCCTGTATACGGCCCCATGAACATGAGCGGTTGCAAATGCATACGAGCTCTCTGTGTAGATGGTAGCCTGTTTGCCGGCTGCCATGGTAAGTGCTTGGGTGAGCGCAATCAATTCGGCTTTTTGAGCCGAGGTTTCCTCTGGGAGGCTGCTAGACCAGATGACCTTATTTTTGTCCACTACTGCCGCTCCTGCTCTCCGCTGGCCCTCATTTAGGAAACTGCTGCCATCTGTATACCATATCAGGTCATGGTTGGACAGCAGTTGGTCCGTTAAATCTGTCCGGACCCCGGTTTCTTCCGCCAGAATGGCACCACAGTCGTGAACCGGCACCCCCTCCTCTCCTTGTTCAGCAATTGGGAGGAGGGTAAAGGGCTTACTCACATCAGCAAGGGCGAGGGCAGGTGTCGACAGGAGTGTCTTCTTTAGCATCTCGAACGCTGTCTGGTGTTTCTCTTGCCAGACAAAGGGGTTCTTTTCCAGAGCCGGAATTGCTGTAGGCTTTAAGGTGACCATAACGGGTGGCTGTTTTTCTGCCAGTCCAGGTCCCCCCATCTCTGCCCAAGCCTCTGGGAACCTGTGAGTCCATTTTTTATTTTTCAGTCCTGTGGGGACCATAGTCAGTTGGGCCGCGGGGATGGTGGTCCCATACGGCCGATATTTCTCTGTTGCTGGGAGTTCTTTCCCCAAGTTGACTGTTTTCTGAGTGGTCCAGGGTCTCTCTCTGCTTCCACTTGCTCCTTGGACCAGTGACTTTTGGGTAGACAGAGGGCCTAGTGGATGCTTGATGGCTGAATAGACTGTCCCCATGTCCACCTCAAAGTCCACTGGGGTCCCCTCCATTTCAAACGTTACCCAGAGTTCGGGGAGGGGGTCCGAACCCTGACTTTCTCAGTCGTCAAGGGCCAAGACTGACCGGCCTCGTCTTTTTTTTTTTTTTTATAATAAACCTTTTTTGTTTTTTTTGACTAAATATCTCAAACTCCGTTCCTGCAAATCATCTAATCTCTGTAACTTGCGTCTTATGTCTGCAGCTGACTGTCCTATAAAGGCCATCACTACCGCCCCCTTCTGTTCTTCAGACTGTGGATCGAAAGGTGTATACCTCCTGTAGGCTTCTATGAGCCTTTTAAGGAAGGCAGAGGGGGTTTTGTCAGGCCCTTGGAGAACCTCATCTACCTTAGCCAAATTAGTGGGCCTTCTGGCCACTGCATGGAGACCCACCATTAGAGTCTGGCGATAGAGGGACAGATGCTCCCTACCTTCCAGAGTATTCAGATTCCACGTTGGGCGCCTCATCATGAGGGCATGCCCTTCTCTGGCGGGTGCCCTGTGCAGGCCCCGAAGGGGAGACTGTGGGCCGGTACAGATCCTGCCCCCGCTGGCGGTGGCAGCATCATCGATCTGTAAGGCAGTGGGGGGTCTAGGTCAAGAGAAATGAGATCAGCCTGAAACTCTGGCAGGGGTGCAGGTGTCGGGATCAATGTGGGAGGGGAAGATTTAGGCGAATCAGAGGTTTTGGTTAGAAGGAGAGAGGTATGATCAGTAGGTGGTGCAGAAGGGCCAACCTGGAATGACCGGACCCACTTATGCGGGTCCATCATTAAATCTTCCCAGACCCAGATGTAGGCTTGTTGGTCCAGATGCCCACGTGAACCTGGAATGAAGATTTTTTGTTTGACTGCTCTGATTATATTAAGATCAAAAGTACCATCTACCGGCCACCCGACTCTGAAGGTGGGCCATTCAGACGAACAGAAAGTCTGTCACTTTTCTTACCTCACCCGAACCGCCAGGTTCAACGCACGGTCTGTCACTGCCAACCAATGAGAGAGGGTTAGGGACAAAGGGGTGGAGGCAGACTTGGCGGCCGACTGTCCCATTCCAAATAAGTAGAAAACGACACAGAAGGACACAAAAATAGAAACATAACACACAAACAAGACAAGCCGGCAAAATGGTAGGGAAAATGAAGCCAAAAGATTGTCTATTGGCCCTGGCTGTCTGAAAAATCTCCTAGACAAAAGGGAATCAGACGGGGCCCCTGTCTCAGGGTCCCCACACTCCAGAGCGTCCTCCAGAGCTGCAGCCTGTGGGTTCAGGACACGTCTGTCCCCCACCATCCAAGGGTCCTCACAGGCCGCTTGAACAGCTGCTTCCCTGCCGACTCACCACCGTCCTTACCAATCTTGGTGGGACCTCCAGATGTTAGGGTCGGCCTACAAAACAGAGAGCTTCACTCCGACATCAGGTCACAAATGAAGCTTTATTTTTAGCACAAGCTTGTGGGTCACCAGCGCAAGGAGTAGCTGGTGACCCCGAGTTTAAGGCTCACAGGCCTTTTATGAGGCAGTTCTACCAGGGCAGGGGAGTAGGGTCACCCAGAGTGTAAACATCTAGACGCCAGATGTCTCCACGGTCTTTTCTCAGAGTCTGGGTAGGTAAACGAATTCCAAGCTTATCTAGCAAGGGGTTATTTGGCAAACATTCTTCTTAAGCAATTTATCTTGCAAACACAACCCCAGGGGTTAATTGGCAAGCATCCTGTTAGCACAGCATGGTAGGCTAACTTTTCTGATATGGGGTGTGGGGGCAGAGTGCAGTATTTCCCACTGAATCTGCAATTAGCAGAGCTATTGGGGGGTCCTTGTTTCCCTTACAATGGCCTTTCATTATGGATAAAATGTATAGAGCCTAAAGAACAGATAAAATGTTAAAGCCTTTTATGACTGAAAAAGACATAAATTTATCTGAAAGATATTTGTTACAACAATGGAGATGTCAAGTTAATATTCCTACAATTTCAAAGAACAATTAAGAAATTGATGTATAAATTGGGATTTATTCCTGGAAAGAACATTGAAAAAAATTATAAGGATAGGTCACTGGCTATTCCCGTTGTACAAAGACAAAATAGGATAAGATTTGTCTATCCAAATTTAGAGTAGGAGCCACTGCCAGTAGCCTAACTTTATGTCAATATTTTGTAAATCAACCACTGGATATGACTCATAAACAATTTTTTATGAATACCATTAGTATATGGATGATATTTTATTGGCTGCTTCTGATACAGACACCTTAGAAAAAATGTTCAATGTAATACAGAAAAATTTACCCCACTGGAGATTAAGAATTTCCCCTGAGAAAATACAGAGGAGATTCTTTTAGCTATCTAGGCTATAAATTAAGTGAGAATTCAGCTGCAAAAGGTACAGATTAGAGGAATCACTACATACTCTTAATGATTTTCAAAAATTATTGTATGATATTAATTGGTTGTGGCCTACTATTGGATTGTTTACTCAAGAATTAACTAAGTTGTTTCAGATTTTGCAAGGTGACTCAGTTTTTAACAGTCCAAGACAATGAACAGCTGCCCAAGGTGAAGGGATAGTGTTTCAGTCCTTTGAGGCTGGACACCTCTGCAGACATGAAAGACCAAGATTCATTCTTAAGATGCCTCTGAGTCTTCATTCCATGGATTCATATAACACACACACCCCTGTCGAGACACACAGAGAGGGGAGCCATGACCCCCAAGCTTACTATCCTCAGCTGACATTAATTACTCAATTTATTAATTAACTTGCACTTAACAAAAAATAGAAAGAAATTCTTGATGACTGGAAAACATTGAGAAATAGAAACATATAGGTATTAGAGCAGTAATTCATTTAAAGGAAATGAATTTTATTTCTTTCTGTTACTGTTCAGCCACTTAATTTCCATGTGCTCAAAACAACCTGGAAGAGGCTTCCAAAAATACAATGCCAAGTGCAAATTCCTCAATTTGTCAAGTACCATGGTTTTCCGGGTTTCCTGAACCAAGTTCTGCATATGCCTTTGTATCCTTGGGAAACTCTGAGACAAGATTTATATAGGAAAACAAGGTAACAAAAGGTGTCTGCTGAACAAAAGATGGATTAGGGCTAGGTGCCAATGTCTGGAGGCAGACCAGGTGCAGCTCAGCAGGAATGCTGCCACACATCTCCACTTTTATTTAAAATAATTCAACTATCTTGTAGGTTATACAGCCTCACAAAAAATATAGACTTACTTCTATCTATTTGTCTTGCAATCTTATGCAAGTATAACAAGACATATTTTAAAGCCAATAAAGTTACTATTGTAAGAACAAGGGTAACACCTGCTAGGATAGGAAGTCTATTAAGGGATTTGTAGGATTAAATGAGACTTTAATACTGCTAGATTTTCCATAATATCCATTCCTGTCATATCAGGTAACTTTTTTTGCAAAAGTTACTTTGATTTCTTTTTGTAAATCAAAAACCACTTGAGAAGAATTAAGGTGACCCAACAAATGCATCCTAACCTTATCCCAATCATACTTGCTTTCATTAAATCTTAAGGAAGTGATACAATAACAAGATATATTCATCACATTTTAATTTTATCTGCTCCTTCAAAATTTCTAACTGATCCCCCAACAATACAACAGCTTTTCTTAATTAATTCATTTACACTTTTAACACATTAACCACTCCCCAAAGGTCCTAGAACCACACCTCTCCCAAGCATATTCCTGGATTTAGAGGAGGAGCTCTGTTTCTTATCTATACATCAGGGCCTTAGAAAAATCACCCAAGGTCTAGGCACATTGCAAAACTCAAAGGCCTAATTTCAAGTATCTTCTAGAAGTTCTATACTTTGCCTTTGATAACCAGGTGATAGATCCATTGGGAGCTAATTTGTGGAGGTTGCAAATGACATCTCTTGTGTTGGGTAGCACTCCAGTAATAAACTGTGATGTAGTATAGGACTGGTAATATAAAGGATTTACCAATGCTTAGGAGAAAGTAGGTCACAGAAAGTTTAACTAAAGAGGAAGAAAATTGGTAACAACCCAAGGGATCATACTCCACAGACATTAGATATAAGTCTACTTGAGGTGTTATTTAGACAACCAATCTCACTGGTATTTTCTTCGTAAAATGATGTTGCACAGATATGAGACTTCAGACTTTGGTTCCAAATGACCCCAAATACCTTTTCTTTCCCTATCCAGCAGCTGCATGGGAAGGGCATCATGCTGATTTTTGGCTGATGAAACAGTTATGAAGGGGTGTGAAAGCTGATAGTGGCTTCATCACTCTGAAGACCAACACTAGAGGTCAAAGGGCAGCATCTAACAGATGGGGGCTACTATGATCCCATTATGAATGAATTATGTCAAAAACACTAATGGCAGCCTTTGTTGGAGAGGATGCAGAGCAAAGGGAATACACCTTAACTCAAGGTGGGAGTGTAAACTTGAACAACCACTGTGCAAATCAGTATTGGTGGTTTCTCAGAAAATTGGGAATCTATATAACTCAAGACACAGCCATACCACTCATGGGCATATGGCCAAGGAATGCTCAGTCATACCACAAAAACACATGTTCAACTATGTTCATAGTAGCACCATTAGTCATAGCCAGAACTGGAAACAACCAAGATGCCTGTCAACTGAAGAATAGATTAAGAAAATGTGGTACATATATAAAATGGAGTAATACTCAGCAGAGAAAAACAATGACTGCATGAAATTTGCAGGCAAATGGATGGAACTAGAAAATATCATCCTTAGTGAGGTAACCCAAACTCAGAAGTAAAAACATGGTATGTACTCACACATAAGTGGATTCTAGATATAAAGCAAAGAACAATCAGATGGCAAATCACAGAACCAATGAGGCTAAATAGCAGAGGGGGCCCTTATACTAGTTTTTGGTTTTACTCAACCACTGGGCAAGCCTCAGTGAAACATTTCACTATTAGGATAAGAACTTGTACTGTATCAAGCTGATAATAGAATAAAAAAAATAGATAAATAGATAAATAAATAAATAAATAAATAAATAAATAAGAAAATAAAAGAATGTCTTATGGACTTTGGACAGTTTAATTCTTTCTGGACAATAGTTAAGGAATTTCTTTCCTGTCTATATCTGAGAGTTTGGACTTTACAAGAGGACCAATGGAAGGTTATCCCAATTCAGCCACCTGGTAACTGAAATTCACCTGGAATAAGCCAGATCAATCATTGCTCCAATCCTATAACGTCAGTTAGTGTTTCCTCTGCAGAGGGAGATGGTATAAGAACAGGAGGAAGAATTGAACTAGTCAGGTTAGGGTAGAAGACCCCAAAGAAAATTAATTAGTTTTCTTGACTAAATGTCAGAAGTGTCACTGGGACTCTTAAGAGTTTCAAGTGTTTGGGAGTTCTGATCTCTGATGCTAAGTCATCCTAGGGACTAAGAAGTAAGAAGTTAAATGAAGGAAAGAAGGCCTGTTAGAGGAAAAGGCCCTTGGTCAAGAGAATAGAATCTCTGTCCTGGGCACAGACCCCACTTTTCAATAGGGACATGTGAATACCCTGGTTACAGAACCTATGGAGCCCAAGA
This sequence comes from Onychomys torridus, assembly GCF_903995425.1. Taxonomy (NCBI): domain Eukaryota; kingdom Metazoa; phylum Chordata; class Mammalia; order Rodentia; family Cricetidae; genus Onychomys; species Onychomys torridus. The sequence goes on from NW_023412721.1 coordinate 69,562, forward strand.
AATGGCAACTTGGGACATTTATATATCACCTACAAGTGATTAACTGATTGCATATTGGAAATACCAAACATAGACATAACTGAAAGATTTTAAGGTTCCTTCCAATCCCTCACTTTCTGTACTGTGACCAGCTTGTAATGTGTGGACAGCGAATTCACATTCTCTCACACTGGAGCTTCTGCACAGGCACTAGCCACCAAAAGCCTGGGCTGCGTTAGCACATCCATTCCCCTGTCACTTGTCTTTCTCAGTGACCAGTCAAGGCCCAGCTTGGAATGACTGATACACTTGGACTTGGAAGCAGGAAAGAGAAGGTGGAAGTGATGCAATTATAATCCCCAAAAACTATGTTAAAAGTTGAATGAAACAAGCTTTATGACCCATGCTCAAGAGACAAGTGACTCCTATTAGAGTACACTAAAGAATACTCACACCATTTCTTTCAGGCTGTACAAATCTTAAACACGGAAAATAACAGTCCTGTTAGGCAGGGCCACAATTTAACCAGATCTTCTATTTTGGTTGAAACAGAGTAGTAACTCCGCTAATTTGGTTTCATGAAAGTTCACTTCTTTATCAAGATTCTTGATTGTCTGGTCTGTGGCCACTCAGGACACTCTTTGGTCTTCTAAGATTGATGAATTCAGTACTTATTGCTAATGTCAACTACTGTCACAGCAGGAAAGCTTTCACCTCTTTCTTGCCTATCCCTTTCTGTGCTGTGACTACACCTGCTTTAAAGTTAGTCAGTGAACATAATTATTGCACGGGTCACTCTTCATTTAATCATTCCCAATAAAAGCAAGAGAGATTGGAGATTCTCATTCACTTGTATATTTTTCCTTCTCACTGACCAGTCAAGGCACAGACTCGGAGTAGTGGGACTGTTTTCCCAGCACTGGGCAGCAGAAGCAGGATTAAATGATCAAAGTAATTCCCAATTACAAAGTGTGAGGCAATCCTGTGCCACAGCAGAAACTGCTCTAAACAGAAATAAATCTAACTTTCTTTTTTTTTTTCCAGAGCTGAGGATTGAACCCAGGGCCTTGCACGTGCAACGTAAGTGCTCTACCACTGAGCTAAATGCCCAACCCCTAAACAGAAATAAGTAACAAACAGCATCTAAGAAAAATGGAAAGAAATTTTCGATAACTGGGAAACACCAGAGAATAAAACAAACAAGAGATTAGACAGTGATTCAAGAAAATTTTAAAAAGTGAAAAAAATAATTAAAATACTCTGATAGAACAAATTGCATTAGCAAAATACTCTTTGACCTTGCCCGTATGTGAATCGTTAGTTGCTGATATCTATAACCTGACACACACAGCTACAGCTAATGGCCTGTCTCAACCCTCTGACCTGACACATCTGCAAAGAGCCATCTGCTTGGAAACTTAATGTTCATTAACCTACCAAAATTGTACATCTACCAATCTGGTCTGATTTCATTCAATGACATGATTAATATCTGAAGGGAAATTTAAAAATCATTACCCCTGCCACAATCAGGTCATTTTCCATAACTGTAACTCCAGCAGCTGGTTGACTTACATTATTTATTCCATGCAGTACATACAGTAAACTATTTGTCCTATTCTGGTCTGAAGGGAGAAGTCAAGTTTCACACACAATTTTTTTTTCCTGTGACTGTAAGGAATAGTTGACCACAGGACTCACAAAAGTAATTTTAAACCTTAGTAGTGGAACAGTTGGTTAAATTTAAGAATTTAGTTGGTTTTATCAAAAGGAAAGTAATGTCATTGCCCTGGAGAGCAATAAGCTAGAATAAAAGCCACCTGAGTCATCATAGGAGAGCTTGTATCAGAAACATTTTCTGAAAGGCTGGATGTACAGCTGTTCTAGAATTCACTCCACACATTTAAATGACTAATAAACAAAAATCTGTTTACTAACAGCAGAATCAAGCTTTGACTGATGCTCAAAAAGGAGTTGGCCTAGAACAGATTTCACTTTCCCTATATGATATCAGAACCCAGGTTAGATTTTGAACAATTTAGATGGGGATACAAGACAGCAAAGCGAGCCACTTTGACCTATGAAGATTTACAGAGAAAAATCTATCTTGTAGATCATATATTATGATCTACAGTTAAAAGATGTATCAATACATTTAAAAGATGTAACACGCCTTTCATTCTCACACATACAAAGGGCAGAGAACACATATACAAAATACATCAAGGAAAAGTCACATATCAGCACTGTGGATGCTCTTCTCAGGTGAGCTATATTAACCTCAGAATAAGGTTGCATTTTGCCTCTGATCATTCTGCCTCAAAGGAAGCAGACAGTTGATTCCCTGCAGGACTGGAAAGAGTTCACTTTAAATAGTCATGCCTGTTGTCTGCCTAAGGGCTGTGTCAATCACTGTAGAGAATTCCATTTTAAGCTAAATTTTATCTATGTATATGGGTTTTTACCTCCATGTATCTGTGTGCAGAATCTGAAGAGGCCAGAAGAGGGTATCAGATCTCATGGAAGTGGAGTTACAGGAGATGGTTAGCTACAAACTAGTTTCTGGGAATGGAACCTATGTCCTCTATAACAATACCCAGTGCTCTTAAGTGCTAAGCTATCACTCTAGGCAGCTTCTTTATTCAAAATGTATACCTTTCTCAGTTTTCCCCTTCCTTGTCCTCTCTCCATCCCTTCCCAAACTCTTCCCTTCCAATATCCTCCTTGTTAAGCATGTGTGGATATGTATGCATAAATATAGAAATAAAAACTGCTGAGTCCATTTATGTTGGTAGTGTTTTTAGGGTTTCAGGGCTGAAAACATTGCATTGGATATGCAATAAGTGAGCTCATCCCTGCTGAGGTGAATTCTCCCACGTAAATTCAACAATCCTCATAGTCTGTAACAGCTACAACACTGTTCAAATGTTCAATGTCTCTTCTGAGAAACAAACAATCTCCTGACTGTGACATCATGTAAAATCAAGAAACAAATTAAACTTTTCCAATATAACAGTGGCACAATATATGTAATCAATTAGATAGAGAGGAATGTCACTATGTTCCAGCCTCCAATCTTGGCAGAGACATTCATGCTCATGTGTAAGCCACACCATCTGGAAGTATAGGTAGGTCACCAGTCCATGGAAATTCCCCATTCCATCAGTTCCCACAGACACAATTCCCCACCAACTCTCCAGCTGCCATCCCTGTAGCAATGTCCCTACCTCCAATTCACTAGACATCCTCTGCTTAATTGCAGGACATAACAGCCAGAAGAAGAGGTAGGAAAACTCAGGTGAAGACTGTCTGCTGGACTAAAGCCCACGACAGCCCTCAGAAATCCAGGCAGGCGGCTCACACATGGACCTCCTCCACGCTTTCAGGACTCCCAAACACTATACTTCTTTCTTCCTCATAGTGTCATAGGCCCCAATTTGAGCAGATATGCCCTGCTGAAACAAAAGACACACCAGCTATTAGCAGTCCATGTAGGTCACCTGCCTACAGGCATTCCCCACTCTCAAAATGCCTCATTACACAATCCATAGTTTCTCCTCCCAACTTTGGTTCCTCTCAGCCCCTTACTTGGAATGGAGACTCCCTGATGGAACAGAGGCCACACCTGTCACCAGATTTCTAACACCCAGTTTGGGGGTTGGGGAAACCTCTGTGCAACCATAGGCTGCATAGAGAAGAATATCAGAGGGCAAATATAAACCAAGGAAAAGCACCCATTCAACAAATACAAACTGAGAAATATGCACCTAGACCCATAATCACCACAAACTCACTTAGATATCTGGACATCAGATTCAGAACATAATCAACGACAGCCAGGTCAACATGTTAGCACCACAGCTCACCTACCCTACTGTTGAAGGCTCTGGATATTCCAATACAGCTTAAGCACAAGCAGAAGACCTTAATTACAATGTTATGAAAATGATAGAGGTCCTTACAGAGGAAGTGAATAAATCCATTAATGAAATCAGAGAAAGAATAAATAATATATAATAGGAAATTAATAAATTCCTTAAAGAAAGTCAAGAAAATAATAATAACAAGTTGAAGAACATGAGTCAAATGCTTCAAGATCTGAAACTGGAAATGGGAGCAATAAAAAAGCAAAAGCCAAAGGCAACAGGAACTACAGAGGCAAGATTCACCAAAAGAATAAAAGGGATGGAAGAGAGAATCTCAGGAATTTAATACAAGTGAGAAGATATGGATAGGTTAGTGAAAGAAAAATTTATAACTAAAAAATTCCTGAAACATAAAATCCAGGAAACCAGGAACACTATGAAAAGTCCAATCCTAGGAATAAGAGAACAAGAAGGAAAAGCATCCTAGCTTGTAGGCCCTGGAAATATTTGAAAAACATCCATGGTCAGAATTTTTCCTAACTGAAATAATGACACCAGGAGAACACAGCCCACAGAATCAAGTAGGTAGGTATCATTGGGGCTCACTGAAGCAAGAATCATGGAGGCCTTAGGGGTCCTGGCCAGGTCCTCTGCACATATGTTAGGGTTGTGTAGCTTGGTGTTTTTTAGGACTCCCAACAGTGTGTATGAAGGAGTGTTCCTGAATGTTTTGCCTGACCTTGGAATCCTTTTCCTCTGACCAGGTTGCCTTATTCAGGCTTGATTATGATGATCTGTGCCTAATCTTATTGTAAATTGTTATGTCATGTTTGGTTGATACCCTTGGAAGACCTGCTCTTTTCTGAAGGGAAATGGAGGAGTGGATCTGGTGGAGAAGGGAACAGTGATGGGGACAGGTAGAGTAGAGGGAGAGAAAACTTTATTATATGAGGGGACATATTATATGAAAGAATAATAAATTAAAAAAAAAGAAAAGAGGGGAATGTGGAAACAGTGAGGGACAATTGAACCAAGGCAAAGAAAACTCAGCAGAGCAAACAGCAATTCCTATAGCTGTCTCAAACATATGGGTCTTCATTTGCAAAGAGCTTAGCTAGCTCTGTCCGTGAAATATTTCATACATTATTCTCTTGTGCTACTTCCACTTCCTGTATTCAGTTATCCATGGCATATGTCTCCTAGCTTGTGTATCTTAATATCAAATGGTCTCAAAGCACACACAGTCTTCATCTTCAAAGCTTCATGCAATGGACTCTCCAGAGTCTCCTCACTGGGTTTCTGACTGATGCCAAACAACAGTGCTGAACTGAAACCACAGAGAATGTATCCATAAACTTTATATTTTGTATCTTTTTTATTTAGACAACAAGGACAACAAGGCTGAGCTCCCCAAACTCCCCAAATCTGGATCCTAAATTCTAAGTTGTGATAGATCTTATCATGCCTGGACCAGAGTTGCAGCAGGTTCTGTATGAAGTATATTCCTGGGACTAGGAATTGCTTTGCTTACTCCTTCAACAAATTGAAGGTTTATATGGGAGGAGTCTTACTCTTAGGACACCTTTATAGGCTTCTATTGTAGATTAGTGCTTCTCTTTGCTGTTGACAATCTCCTAAAAAGTTCCTGCCTTTTTGCAACATTGGACTGTCATGAGTACCTACCTAGTGCTTTTCTCTATAAAACACAGATTTTTTTGTTCATTTTTTTCTTGTGTTTTTTTCACTGGAGAACTAAATGAGTTATCAGTAATAACCATCCAACAAAATCAATGTTTTCTCTAAGAAATCAGCACATTACTTTTTAATTTTGGCTTAAGCAATCTCTCAGGGAATGGAGAAAGCAAGAATGGTTTGGGGCCATTACACAAATAACATCAGGATAAATAAATTTCTCTTGGAGTCTATTTCCTGCTGAAATCCTATGACCTTGAATTCCACTGTCTGCATTATTCTCAATACTCCCAACTTCTGAGTCCTACAAGAATTTCCAATTAAGCTCTGAGTACAAATTTCCATGCCTTTTGCCATCTAAAGTCCAAACATCTTCAACTTTCCTACAACAGTCATCAATCCATGGTCCTATGCAGCAACAAAGTCACTTTAAAGTACCATGTTTTGTTTTGTTTTCCTTTTTGTAACTTGCTTGTTTCTTGATGTGCTTAAATTTTCTAACCAAAAGTATCCTAGGTGACAAACAGGCTTAGTTGGCTGATATAGCGATATCTCACCTGTCACTGTGCGAGCTTACAATAAACTCAAGCAACTGAAGGCAAAATTAATGAAGAAACTTTCTTACTGCCTTTTTGTCTTGCTTCGTCACTGTCTTGTGCTCAGCTACCTTTCCTATCTAGCCCAGTCACATGTGCATAGGGATACTGCCGTGTTCAGTGGAAGAGCCTTCCCACATTAATCATCAAACAACATAATCTCCCACAGACATAGAAACAGGCAATTCTGATTTCAGCAAACCCTCAATTTATGTTCCCTCAGATGACTCTAGGCCACATTATGTTGACAGATGAAGATAATTAAGACAAAGAGGCAATAGTATATCAAAAGGTTTTAGAAACTCACAACCAAAGTATTAACGACACCAAACTTAAGCAGAAAAAGATAGCATGAAGATAGCAACAATGGGAAAACACAGATATGTCCAGAATTAAGGACAGGCAAGCCTATAAGATCAAGGAAAGATTTTAAAGCCAACTCTCCACAGAAACTTTCAAAACCAACAAAAACTAAAGGAACTAATTGCAAGAAATTTTCTGAATACAAAATTGTTGAAGGTTTATCATTTTCCAGAGAAACAACAATATAAAGAGATGGCAGTTAAACAAGCACCATTGATGGAACCACTGGAAAAGAGAAACAAGACAGAAAGACATATTTACAAATGTATGTCATGGTCCTTTAACAAGAACTACAAGATTTTATTGAAGTCAAACTCCAAGAAATCATGGCCCATCACTCATCCAGTGCACTCCAGTTCTCTCCTTTACCAAGAATAGAAAAATGGGTTAGGTCAAGAGGGCTGTTCCACCAAAATTCAAGAGATTTGCTTGAAACTTCCTGATATTTTAACTTTGTTGAAATAGTTTTGACTTCTAAGAAGCTCTCATAAGCTTATGATAAAGAAAAGGATATTCCCTTGGAGACACAAATTTATTTCTTTTCATTGATGACTAGATGTAAGTTTGAATCAGTAAAAAAATGAAAACTTTTCCAAACCAAATGAAAGATAAATGATATTAAATATAAACAGTATATGATTTCTATTACATACTTTAAGTAACTTGTTTTGCTCTAATTGCTTTATAAATCACAAGAATTTTGAAAAACAAATTTATCCCCATGTTTATGTGTATGTTTATAGGTGAAAGAAAGAATGTCTTCCAATCATGTTCAGGTGACACACCAGAGAAGAGGGTGTCAGACCCCTTTGATCTGGAGCAGCAGCTGCTTATGAACATCCCAACTTGGGTGTTATGATATGAACTCACATCATCCCCAAGAAGAATATGTGTTGAGTCCCTGGACAAGGCCTATAGTAACTTCTAACTAATAAACTAAAAGTCTTTCACAAATTAACAACAAGAACAACAAAGCATAAATAAATACAGAAGTTAATAAGTGATTCTTGGGAACATGATACATCAATATTAGATAATAGTATGGGAAATTTGCAGCATGAATTGAATATAATCCAAAGAAAATATCCAACAGTTTATAATAGGATACCTGATTCCAAAGCTACATGCAAAGTGATAACTCCCAGAAAGCTCAATAGGATTATAAAATATAGTACATATATTGAAAAATTGTGACTTTTGTTTTTACCACAAAGCTTCAGCCATCCATAGAAAGTACAATATTCGTGAAAAAATTAAGAGGATGGAGAGAAAATGCTAAGAACAAAAGCATGAAAACAGTACTAACTTTTATTCAAAAAACCAAAGGAAACTCAGCTAAGAAAAAGTGTGCTCTTGACAAGTATCACCCAGCTACCGATAATACTATGTGTACAGAGATTAAATAAACACTGATTTCACAACTCTCACAAAATAACTCAAAGTGACCCTTAGAGTGTTCATTTTCTGTCCTTCCAGGCTACAGAGATTGCTTCCAGATAGGCCACAAGCTTCAGAGCCCATTATGCAAATGGGGGCGATATCCTCCAGAGCCAACTATGGCTCTACAGCCCCTCAAGTTTCTTGTGGTTTCAGGCAAACTCAGCCCCAATGATTCCCAATCACAAAACAATGTTGAAGAATAATTTAATGTCATGTCTGCCTCCTGCCACATAGATTATGTCACAAGATATGTGGCATCTGCCCTATTTTCCTGCCCAAAATCATGAAAACTGAGATACTTCTGTAGCTCAGAAACTCATTTGTGCCCTGGAACTGAATTTCACAGAATCACACCATGGAGGTTGGAAGTATCAGAAAGTTGAAAACATTCTAATCATGTACTGTTGAAGAATGATGCCCATCGCCTCCTTTTTACCAGTCGTTCAAGTTATCCTCCCTAAACTGTACACCCACCAATTCTGACTGTCTTCACTCACTTGGAAGGAATTAATACATGCAGGGAAATTACAGAAAAAGTCACTCACCATGTCCCATGAATCCTTTGTAAAGGAGACCCCTGCAGCTCATTGCCTTAAACATCACACCCTGAGCTAGGTATTGACTAGTTTGTTTCACCCTTAAATGTACGCAGTACACTGTTCCTATTCTTCTGGTCAGAAGAGAGAAGCCATGCTGCACACACAAATCCTTTTTCTGTTACTGAAATGGACAGTCCACTACATGATTCAAACTTGTATTTTAGAACTCTGTGTTGTTGCTTGCCTGTAATCCAAGAATTTAGGATTATTACTCAGGGGCTATGTCCTATGGGGCTGCTGACAGGTTGCAAGATCACCTCTGTCAATATGGAAATCCTTGACTCAAAACTCCTTTTCAAAAAGGCTGGAGATGCAGCTGTTGTAGAATTATGAACCATCATGGCATATGGGGACATAATGTTGATTGTGACCCAGTAATGGTACCTTGAGCAGCATGTTAGAGCCCTTAGATGGGGAGATGAGCCTTTTGGCTAGTTGTGAAACAGGTTGTCTCTTAACAGATGATTAATCCTAGTGAACAAACATTTACATCTATTCATACTAATTTCTAACAGGCATGGTTAGCATACTCCTTAACTTTAGGGTATTTGGGATGCAGTCCTCCCGTACCTACATTCTATTTTGTGAGACTTAATGTCTCCAAGAACTGTTAAATCCTAATACCATCAGATCTACTAGCCTCAATTCTACTCTTCTACATCACAGTTTAGCAGTGGAACGCTACTCTACACAGGAGATACCATTCACAAGCTCCACAACATTAACTCCAGATGAATCCTAAGTCTAATAGTTAAATACTAAAGGTTCAGAACTTCTGGAAGGTATTACAGAGAGCAGTATTCTCCGAGTTTGGCAAATCTGGTGATGTTTCTCCACATACTACAACACAAGCACTACAGGCACCAGAATTTCACAGTGATGTTAATAACAAAGGAAGTTGTAAGCACAGATCTGCTCTGAATGCTCTATGAAGATACAGCCCTGGGATTTAAGTTATTCCAAGGAAGCCAGTCCAGCCCAGGGACTTGCAAGGATCACATAGGACCAGGCTGGACCAGGCAGGAAAAATGATGAACTCTGTGTATCTTTTTTTTTTTTTCAAGTCAGGGTTTCTCTGCATAGTTTTGGTGCCTGTCCTGGATCACCCACTGTAGACCAGGCTGGCCTCCCACTCACAGAGATCCTCCTGGCTCTGCCTTTCAAGTGCTGTGATTAAAGGCATGCACCATCACCCACCACCTGGATGAACTTTGTGTCTTGAAGCTGGCTCCCACCCAACCCAGGAAGGACACAACAAACCAGCTCCAGAGTCTCAGTGAGCAGCTCCACCCAGTCTGTGGAAAGCAGCACCTCACTACAAAGACCACCCACTCTTCCCTGCCTGGGGACAGCAGCCCCTCTCTCATATTTGGCGAGCTACCCCTCACTCACCATGGTGTCCTGAGCTGACCTGCTCTCTTCACAATGGAGGCACAGTACACAGGACAACTTCTGACTTCCTCTGGAGAAGAGCTGAGCCAGGAATCTGGCTCCTGGAAATACCCACCCATGTGACTGTCACATCCATTGGAGACTCTGATTGGCCAGGGAGGTTTGAGTGACGGGACCAGGTGAGCAGAAAGGACAAAGCACAGTGCTTCCCATCCCTGGCTTCCAATCTAAGGACAGACCTATCCCAGATTGCCTGGAGATTTGTGCTAATAGCAAGTCTCTTGTAGTGTAAGTCAATGGATTCAATTTTAAAAGGAAGTGTACAAATTCAGAAGGAAGCTAACCAGACAACATTGCACAAGAGGAACATGGGGTAACTGATGAGCATTATCCACAAAATCCACAGTAGTGTTAGGACTGATATCCACAGACCCTTGTGTGGAAACTGTTTGATTATGGGGATCTAAAGAAACCCTTTCAAAAGGCCCTGGCCCAGATTATCATCAGTTCTTCCAAGCATATTCCTAGTATTAGAGATGGAGCTCTGTATTTGCTCTCTACATCAGGTCCTTAGAGAAACCTCTCAAAGCTTATGCAGGTTGCCAAACTCAGAGAGGCCTAGTTTTAAGTATCTTCTTTCCTTCTTTTTTTAAAAAAATCAATGCGTCTCTTTTAGGAAAAATTTTCAACTAGTAATAATCGTGCCTCAGATAAACCTCATTGGCTACCATACTGCCACTGAGCAAAGCTCAATGCCTCTTCATTAAAAATGTATTTATTATACATACAGTATTTGCATGCATGCATGTCTGCATGCCAGCAGAGGGCGTCAGATATCATTATAGATGGCTGTGAGCCACCATGTAGTTGCTGGGAATTGAGATCAGGACCTCAGGAAGATCAGCCAGTGCTCTTAAACTCTGAGCCATCTCTCAAGCCCTCAAGTATATTCTTGAAGTTCTACATTTTTCATTTGACTTTTAGGTGTAAGATCCATTTGGAGTTAATTTGTGGAGGTTGTAAATGGCATCTCATGTACTATGTAGCACTCCACTACTAAGCTGCAAAGTTGAAGAGTATAGTTGGTGATATAAAGGATATACCAATGCTTAGGAAATAGTAATTAACACAAAGTAGAATTTGGCTAAGGCATTGGTGCCTCTAAAATATCCCAAAGATAAATAGTATGCTAACCAGGGCTGTTAGAGCTTTGGATGCTAGGTTGTAAATGTTTATTCACATTTTATGTATCGTTATATGTCTGCAGTAGAAACATTGAATGGGTTGCTCATCCACAAAGAGGTTAAAGAGACTATCTGTGATCTGTGTAAAGATCTCTCTATACTCAGCTGGGTCATCATACTGTTTTTTATTTGTTTGTTTGTTTGTTTGTTTGTTTTCAAGATTGGGTTTCTCTGTGTAGCTTTGCGCCTTTTCTGGAATTCACTCTGTAGACAAGGGTGGCCTTGAAGTCACAGACATCTGCCTGGTTGTGCGTCCCAAGTGCTTGGATTAAAGGCATGTGCTACCACTGCCTGGCTTGGGTCATCATACTTTTAAGAGGGATTTCTTAGTTGTGTTGTACAGGATGCATCAAACACCAATTTCATGATGTTTTGTTATCTATTTGCTGTTTCTTGGTATCAACTATAAACTTGTTTTAAAATCCAAAAGCATGGCTATAGTACTGATGCCATGTATTATATAAAGCCTGTCTTGTGTCTTCTCTAAGGTTTAGTTTAACAGATTGTGCCTAGGAAATATTAATTTATTACATTATCTTAATGTAGTAAGATAATGTAATAATATTAATTTAATACATTATCTAATACACAGTTTCTCTGAAGCATCCTCTTATTTAATTGTTGTTGCTCAGCACTATCTAAAGACACACAGTTGTCACCTTCCTATGGTCAGCTGTGCCTGCTTACAAAGGATGACCACCACCAGGTTTGCTGACTGTTGATATTCCATCATGGAAGGAGGGAGCCCCGCCTTCTGTGTTTACAGCCTCTTTTTCAGGCAACTCTATGCAATCCATCCCTAATGACATGGGACCTAGTGGTTTTAGGGAGGAGCTAGAGTGCATAGCCTGGGAAAGTCTTGGGAGGAGGTGGATTCTGTGTATGCACATATGAGAAACCAAATTTAAAAGTGGGAATATACCTTGCCATGTCCACTAAGAAATGTAATGTCATGGGCAATGGAAGAGTAGAGAGAAGGTGAGCACTCCACATTTGCAGCTATGGGAGAGCCATTGTCCATACTGGTGGAGACATTCCTGGGGTGGCTGCTTTTGGGTATTTTACTTAGAGTTTCTATTGCTGTGAAGAGACACCATGACTACAGCAACACTTGTAAAGGAAAACATTTCATTGGGGCTGGCTTACAGTTTAAGTGGGTTTAGTCCATTATCATCATGGCAGAAAACACAGCATCATGTAGGCAGACAAAGTGCTAGAGAAAGAGCTGAAAGTTCTACATCCAGACCAGCAGGCTTCAGAAGGTAACTGTGACATCCTTCCACCAACAAGACCACAACTACCCCAACCAGGCCCCACCTCTTTAGTGCCACTCCCTATGGACTTTGGGAGCTATTTTAATTCAAACCACTACAGTATCAAAACCTCTTAAGTACCTTTTCAACACTGTTCAGTAATTAAGCTCAATAAACTCATTGGTAACCTAGGATGGACTTTTGCTTTGCATCATCCTTGGGACTTATGGGGATGGGATACACATGGCTTCTTTCCCCTCAAAGGTTTTAAACATACTTTTTAATGTTCCTATGTCTCATGATATTTTAAATAAGAAGCAATACATAAAAGAAAATGTTAAAAAATATAAATGTGGAAATGACCTTAGTAAAAAAGGACTTAGTTACATGAAGATGGTGATGCATGGAAGGCTCCAGTATAAAGATGACTGGATAGGTTTTGCAAGTTATGAAGTTCTGAGTAAGTTGTTTTAGGCACATGAAGGATGAGATTTAGAGTTCATGTATTTATTAAAGTTGGCAAGATCAGATATCAACTACTTCAAGCACAATCTACAAATGTGAAGAAAATTTTATTGTGTTATGTCTGGCTATTGAAATAATATGTAGTAGTTAAAAGTACCAAACTGGTATAAAACTGATCTTTAATTGGTTGCTAATCATTCTTGGTGGCTATTCTAATGTGTTTAGATGGACAGAAGGGGAGAATATTCTCTCCTTTCCAGACAAGGTCAATGAGGTCCCAGGAAACAAAAGCTGAAGAAAAAGGACAAATCGTCAAAAAAAAAAAAGTCTCGAGAAAAAAAGTAGTTGTCCTATTGCTATATCACATATCTAACAGAATAAAATTTCAAAAGTCTTCCTACATAATTGTTTCTGCTCTTCTCTACAGACACATACACAAATAAATTGTCTTTATGTAGTCCCAGTTCAATTAAATATTAAAGCTGGCTTTGGAGCTGGAGTGTAGCTGTCTCCTTCTCTAAACCCAAGCATGCTTGTTAAAAGGAAAACCCAAAGTCTCTGTATCATGTCAGAAGAGCCATCTGATATGGGACAGAAGAAAACCAAAATTTAGGGACTATTCTATTGTCACTAATCTCATAATTCTTTGGTTTTATTTTGACTCTTTAAAACTTTCCTTAAGGTATAAATTTTATATTAAAAACTATATAAGATTTATATATATTTTAAACTTTTGTCATGATATTACTAGTCATATAGAGTACTAACTAGTCCTAGAAAAAAAAGTCTCCATCTAGCTGCCTGTACATGATTTCCGCTTGGGGATTTTATCAGTTTTCTGCAGAAGCCTGACCATCCCTAACAGCAGCTTTGAAGTCTCCAGAAAGATGATGGGGTCCCACAATGATGATTCTATCAGGACTAGGGCAATACCACTAAGCTGAAAAATAACACCCAAAGCCTGGCCATGGAATAGAAACCACTCAGGACAATTTTGAGATGGCAGCTGAGATGATCCAGCTTCACAGACTACTTGAGCAAGGACTTGAGACAAGCTCTGCACCTTCTACTTGTGCATAGAGAACACAGTAAAAGCTGCACCTCACTCACCCAACACATGAAGCAGAGCCTGTGCACACCATTAGATCAACTGAAAGAAAATGGCGCAGCCCACCTTCTGTCTCCAAGTCTGTGGGCACCTGTCCTGCTTTGGCACGCACTACCCACAGAGGCATCCCATAACCTGCCGCTCGGGGAGGAGGGGCAGAGTAATGGGCACCACCAAGTCGCCACCCCGGGGCAGAGGCTCTGCTGTTCAGCATTTATTGAGTGACTTACTGGATGCCTTGGAGACTCGGAGCCAAAGCAAACCCTTTCCAGCTCTGCGGCTTCTGTGCATGTAGTTGGCACTACAGAAGGTTTCTTGGGACACAGCAGGCAGGAATTGAGAGATGTGGAGTTCCCAGACAGGCAGAACTTGGGTGACGTGGGGTGTTCACCCACCCACCCACCTCGCACAGTTACAAATGTGGTTTCCCTAACAAGCAAGTCCTGCCTCCCTGTCCCTCAACACTGGGCACTGGGCTGGTGAGTCATTCTCTGTGGGAATCCTGGCACGTGCTCGCATACACTAGCGCACGCGCACACACACACACACACACACACACACACACACACAAACGCAAACGTGTGTGTGTGTGTGTGTGTGTGTGTGAGAGAGAGAGAGAGACAGAGACAGAGACAGAGACAGAGAGACAGAGAGAGAGAGAGACAGAGACTACTGAGTTGGGCAGGGTGGTCCAAGCCTTTAATCCTTTAATCCCAGAATTAGGGAGGCAGAGGGAAGTGATCTCTGGTAGTTCAAGGCCAGCCTGGGCTATAAGGTCAGAACCAACAAATCTGGAGGGATTTTCCTCAAATAAAGACAGAAGGTTAGTGAGGGTGTCCCAGCCGGGCTTTGCGGGATGCAGCTGTCCAAGGACACTGTGGGCAGTGACTTGGGAACAGCCATGCTCCTGGGCAGGGAGTTTAGGAACATTCGCAGCTGCAGCTCTGCCAGCCAGGCCTTAATGCCATGGGGGATGATGGGACCTCGGCAGAGCAATTGTGAAGGGCGGGGTGGGGGGATCATGGGGTCAAGGAGCACTGGAGGGTGGTTTGGGAAAGGCATTCGGAGGCTGAGGCAGGGTGATCTTTAATTTGAGGCTGCCCGACCACATAGTGAGACCCTGTCCCAAAAAATTTAAGACAATAAAGTAATTGTGGACGAGCGGTGGGGCGGTGGGTCAGTGGGTCAAGCTTATCACCCACAAAGCCCTGACTTCCCTCCCCAGCACTATGTAAACCAGGTGTGATGGTCCATAACTGTCATCCCAGCTTTGGGGAGAGGGAGGCAGGAAGATCAGGAATTCAAGGTCATCCTTGACACACAGGGAGGTTAAAGCCACCCGACCCTGCCTCAGAAACCAAAAACAGAGCTGGGGCATTGGAGACCTTCCTTTAACCCCAGCAGTTTGGGGGCAGAGGCAGCAGGACTAGCTCTGTGAGTTCCAGGCCAGGCTAGCCTGATCTACATAGAGAGATGCTGCTTTTTGGGACACTGTCTTACATCACTGGCTTTGGCTTAAGGCACAATTAGGGGAGGTGGTTAGAGGTCTGACATTTGGAAGGTGCCTAGTAGTGGGCCTGCAGACACATGTTGGGGGGTTCAAGTTTCAGAGACGCTGTCTCGAGGCCCCCAGCCAGGACCACCTACCCCACAGCTCTGGCTCAACCCCACCCACCTCAGCTCCTGCCCGCCCTGTGGCCTGTGCCCTATCCCGAAACCCGCAGCAAGAGGCAGGCGCCAGGCAAGTGCCCAGCAGTGGATGGGTGAGAGCCACTGTGTCCAGTTACTTCTCTTGTTCTGTGTGTAGCCCAGGGCTCAGCTTGAACTGCATTCACCATCTGAGCCAGGCCCCTTTGCCACGGTGCACAAAGAAGTTTGACACATGTACCAGTGGAGGAAACCCTGTTTCTTATACCCCAAAGCTTAGCCTGTGGGCAGACAAAGTAGGGTGCCCAGAACCCTAATTCCTTCCAGAATCTCCTGGGAGCCTTGGGTGCAGGCAGCTTGTCCAATCCAGACTCCGTCCTCAGAGCAGCCAAGGACTGATTACTGGAACCCAGGAGCGCAAGTGTCCAGGCCTGCAGGACCCCTCCAAGTAGAACCTCCTGTTCCATGGGATAGCACTTGAGTTTGCTCTGGGGGTGTAAGTCACTAAGTCCCCAGATAGAGTGGCACCATCAGTGGTGTCCATGCCCAAGGATAGGCTAGGGATGTCTTAAAAAATAAATTTCACTTGCTTGTTTATTGTGGGGGTAGGAACATCTGTGTCACAGTGCTTGTGTGGCAATCAGAGGATAACTTTTGGGAGTGAGTTTTCTCCCGAGGCGGGGGTGTCCTGGCAGTAGCGTGGGGTGAGACTCCAAGGCAGCCGTCACTCATGCCTTCTCATCCTCCTTCCCAGTCGGGGGCCACGCCCCTCATGATAGAAGCTCAGATGTGTCACACAGATCTGTGCCGCCTCCTCCTACAGCAGGTGGCTGCAGCAAATGACCAGGACCTGCAAGGCAGGTGAGCACCTCCCCTCCCAACCTTTCCATCCTATGCTGTGTGACTTGGAGCAGGTATCTGGACCTCTCTGAGCTGGGGACCTAGGAAGCCTCTTTTTAGTCTTCCTGGCCCGGGTGTAGAGAAGGGTTCAGGGGGTTGGGGACAAACCTCTGCCTCCTCAGCAGCCCTTTACCCCCACAGGACAGCCTTGATGCTGGCATGTGAAGGGGCCAGTCCCGAGACCTTTGAAGTCCTCCTGCAGGGT
Source organism: Onychomys torridus (assembly GCF_903995425.1). Lineage (NCBI taxonomy): Eukaryota > Metazoa > Chordata > Mammalia > Rodentia > Cricetidae > Onychomys > Onychomys torridus. The sequence continues at coordinate 86,311 of NW_023412721.1, forward strand.
GGAGCCCAGCTGGGCATCACTGATGCACTAGGCCAGGATGCCACTCACTATGGAGCCCTGACCGGGGACAAACTCATCTTGCAGCTTCTACAGGAGTCTGAGCAGCGCCCTTCACCTCCCAGTGGTGTGCATCCCCGCCCCCCCCCCCCCCCCCCCCCCCCCCCCCGTCTCCTTCTAGGCAGTTTCTGATCATCCCCTTATTTGCTTGTTACTGATAGTTTCAAGGAATCCCAATCTGCAGGATCATGAAAATTTTCATGTTTCCCCTGCTCAGGGCAGTATCTAGGAGCCCCAGAGGACTTAAGAGTGGTCTGAGGGTACACTGTGATTTCTTGGGTCACCCTTAGTATGGAGACTGCCTTTCCAAACAGGTGACAACCCACACAACCACCACCTTCCAACTTGGAAGATCCACTGCCCTCCCCACACAGATCCCACCTCTGTAGGTTTCTACCTTAGAGTCCCTGATTCAGAGGCTGGGTTTTGTGGTGCATGACCAGACTAGAGCACTCAGAGCTGAGTTTGAGGCTAGCCTGGGCTACAGAGTGAGACTCCCCCTCAGAAAAACAACAACAAAAGCACTAGTGCTTGGGAAGCTGAGAGAGCCCTCTGAGTACCCTGGGCTGGGCAACAGCCTTCCTGGAGCTGAGAACACAGAACTGGGTCCCTGACTCCGAATCCCCTCTCTTCTGGCCTCTCTAGAGGATGACTCTGGAGAAGCCTCCTCTCAGGTAGGAATTGGGAAGGAAGGCAGGACAGTCCCTGCCCTATGACCACACTCCCTTCTCACTTCCCCCCAAGGAAGAGAAAGCAACTCTGTCACCTCTACTCCGGCATCTGCTGCCACACACTGGCAGTCCTACACACAGGGACAGCAGGGCCTGGATGGGAGTTGCTAAGAGCTGATTCAGACAGAGGAAAAGACTGGCCACTTTCCCTGCCCTGCCCCAGGTCTTCTGTGTCTGAAGCTTCATAGGGGATAGAAAATGTCACAGAGGACAGTAGAGCCCGGGGAAGGGACCTCAGCGAACAGTGGGAGATGGGATGAATAGGGTGGACTCGGGGTCCATCACAGGACGTCATGGGGGAGCTGAGGCTGCTGATGGCTGGGGAGCTAGTTATGGTGGGACCCCTGAGTAGATCCTGACACAGGCCTTATGTCCTACATCCATCCCCCTGTGCCCACACCAGAACTTGCTGTCCAGCTGTGAAAAGTGAGGGGCCCCTAAGAAGCGAAAGGCACCCCAGCCTCCAGCCAGCACGCCTGTTCACATAAGAGATGGGGTTGGCCTGGGGTGGGAGGGGGCTCTGCCTCACACTCAGGATGGTGCAGCCCTGGAGACCTCACCTAAAGTGGCTTCCCTTGGTGGGGAGGAGACAGGACGATCAGGATGCTTATGAGGAGATTGTACGTCTGTGCCAAGAGAGAGGCCAGTTCCTACAGAAGATCAGGGGGCTGGAACAGCACAAGGAACGGAGGAGAAGGGAGGTTAGGAGGCTGCAAGGCCTGTGGTCTGAGCGTGGGGAAGCTATTCCTTGGAACACCATATCCCTACCTTCCTCCCCTTCCTTCTCCCTCAGCTCCAGACACTCAGCCCCTCACTGGCCTTCCCACATGGTGGGCTCTGTCCTGCCCCAGGGCCTTTGCACATGGTGTTTGCAGTAGACAATTGCTGTCTGCCTGGCTTTCCCAAAGGCTCCCTTCCTCACAGTCTGCTTGTTACAGACTGACATCTCCCTAGCCCACCTTATTTATAATTGTACCCTCATTTTCAGCTTCCTTCATTTCCACAATAGCCCTCCACCACTCAAAGGCATCCCCTGAGGGCAGGCTCTGGTGAACGGGCCAAGCTCAGAGAGGATAAATACTGGATGAATGACTGGCCCATGGTTAGGAGTGAATAAATGAGTGAACAAATGAATGAGTGAATGAATGAATGGCCTGGAACAGGGTCTGCTGCTATGGAGCAAGCACTGGGCTAACACACCTTGAGTGAGTGGGGAGAGGACAGAATGGGGTCTGGCACACAGCATGGATAGTCATTCAGAGTGGCACACAGTAGGTGCTCAGTGTATGTGAAGAATAGAGTCATGGCAGGCACACACTAGGTGGTGCATGACTATCCAGCTCTGTCCTGCTCCGTCCAGTCCCAACCACTTCTCCCCGCAGCCCCTGGAAGCAGAGGCCAGCTCAGTGCACAGTCTGGAGAGGCAGGTAGGTGTGGAGGGCCAGTGCTTGGGAGGGTGCTGGGTCCTCAGATCCCAGGTTCCAGGAACTCGGGTTCTGCGTCATCAGGTCCTGAAGTGCTTATGTGGACCTCTGCAGGTGCAGGAGCTGCAGCAGCAGCTGGCAGAGAAGCAGGAGGAGAAGGAGAGCCTGGGCCAGGAGGTGGAGAGCCTGCAGAGCAGCCTGTCCCTGCTGGAGGTGAGCTAGAGCCCAGGAGGGCGGGGCCCGGGGGTTAGGGTGCTGCTATTGGCATAGGGAGAGAAGCTGGACAGGATGGGGTCAAAGACTGGGGGAGGGACCAGAGGCTGGGTGGGGTTGGAGTCTGGAATGGGAGTAGAGGTGTGTGGAAAGTCTGAGGAAAAGACAGAGCCATTATCAAAGTGTGGAGCCAGTGCTGGGAAGGGGCAAGGGGCGGGATCACTGCACAGGAATGGGAAGGACCATGGCAGGGATGGGTGGAACCAGGATGGGTGGGCAGGGCTTGACAAGTGGGGCCAAATCTCTTTCAGTGTTGGGTGAGGTGGGATCTTTTTTTTTGTTTTTTAATTTTTTTCGAGACAGAGTTTCTCTGTGTAGCTTTGCACCTTTCCTGGAACTTGCTTTGGAGACCAGGCTGGCCCTCAAACTCACAGAGACCCACATGGCTCTGCCTCCCGAGTGCTGGGATTAAAGGCGTCTGCCACCACTGCCCTGCTAGGTGGGATCTTTTGAAGTGCCAAGCACCCTGGTGCATCCACGATGTACCGGCCACACATGACTTCCACAAACCCACATAGCTATGAAGATTTCTCCAAACATGCACACATGGCCACCTCACTGACACATGCATCCCACATGCTCCACAGGTATAAATCTTCCAATCATACACGGTTCACATCCCTCCAACCTACACCCATATACTGCTCAAAATGTGCAATTAGAATCAGCAAGATAGACTAGCTGATAATGTGGCATACTGCTCACCCTACTGACCTGAGTTCACTTCCCCACATCATGGAAGGAGAGAACCAAATCTCAAGTTGTTCTCTGACTGCCACCTATGTACTGTGGCAAGTGTGCATGCCTGTGCAGACACACACACACACACACACACACACACACACACACACACACTCACACACAAATGTGATAAAATATCTTATAAGTGAGTAATTACACAAACATTCCTAGAGATGGTCCTCTATTGGGAAGGTGCTGGTATTCAAACCCAGAGCCTTGATCATATGCTAGGAATGTCACCTGGTGGTGAGTGCTTGCCTAGCATGTGCAAAGTCCCTGGTCCACGCTGGCATCTTAGTAGAACGTGGAAGGATATGTTGGATGCTCAGTGAGTAAAGCCACAGCCAGTCAGGTGTTTACAGAGTGCTGTGTAGATTTATGAACACCCCCGTTTTAGGAGGTAATGGGGGTATCAAGGGGCAGGACCTGAAGGTCGACTTTGAACCACACACCTAGAATGAGAGAGAGAACACCAGCTATGACGTAGCCACCCTGCAGGACAAGGAGGGTGAGATGCCTGACTTTCCAGGTGAGTCCTGACACCTCCCCCTACCCACTGTTGCTCATCTGGGATTCTGAGGGATTGGGGAGGGCAGAGTCATGACCTTGCACGGAGGGGTGTGATGCCAGGGGCGTGGCACATGCACTGTGAGTGCCCCCGTTTGCCAGAGGTGGTGCTAGGTCCCCACTGAATGGCTCCTGACCCCTGTCCCTGATGGTGTGTGCTCCCAGCCCGACTCAGGGCTCTTCCTGACCCTGCCAGGAGCCGAGGCTGTGTTGTCAACGCCTCTTTGTCCATCTGCCGAGGAGCTGGTGGCATCCCTTCAAGAGCAGGTGGCTCAACTCACCAGGCAGAACCAGGAGCTGCTGGAGAAGGTCCAGGTGGGGGAGACTGAGGCAGTGCACAGCTCTGGGGACCTGGGTGTGGGTGGGGAACATGGTAAGGCTGCCTCTTAGCCTGCCTGCCTCCCCATCCCCAGATCCTTGAGGAGTTTGAGAAGGACGAGATGCAGATGGTGGAAGACAGTCAGCCTGAGGTAGTCCCTCTGGTCTTGTATGGCTGCCTGAGGGCAGAGCCTGAGCAGCTCTGGAAGCAGCATGAAGAGGCCATACACGCTCAGCAGCAGCAGCAGCAGCAGCAGCAGTAGCAGCAGCAGCGGGAGGTGACCTGGGGCCATGGGGCAGAAGAGACAGCACACAAGGAGAGCAAGGACAAGGGCACCACCTCCCAGAATGGATCCAGTGTCCCAGAGCTCAAGGGCACCACATATCCAGAAACCACAGCCAATAGCACCGGACCCCAAGCTGGAGGCTCCCTGCGCATTGGGAACACAGAAGCCAGTGCCTCAGAAGTGGCATCCATGGAGCTGGAGGCTGCAGGTTCAGAGGCCACAGGGAGAGATGGAGTGGCAGTGGAGGTCATGGACACTAGAACAACCTTGGGTCAGGCCCTAGAGGTGAATGCTGGAAGTGAGCTGGTGGAGGCAGAAGTCACAGGAGTGGAGGAGAATCCGGGAATGAAGGCTAATGGAGAGCATGTGGTGCAGGATGGGCTCACAGGGACAGGGATTAGAAACATGGAGGCCATGGTAGTGAAGGCCACAGAATTGTGGGATACCGGAGTTCAGGCCACAGGAGCAGAGGCTGTGGCAGTGAAGACCACGGGAGTGCAGGCCACAGTGGCAGAGGTCATAGGAGTGAAGGTGACAGGAGAGCAGGCCACCATGGCAGAGGCCAATGGAGCTGAGGCCATGGGACCCAAAGACACGGAAGCGGAGGCCACCGGCACAGAGGGCCCCTGCACTGCGTCCCTGCTTCCCGTGGACGGGGGTGGTGGCGGCGCTGCAGGCAGAACTGGACACCTGGATCCGCGGCCTGGAGGAGGTGCTGCGCCAGCGGGAGCCAGAGGCAGAGGCGGAGCTGTAAGCTGCCCCGGGCCAGTTTGCGGAGGTGGAGGAGGCGGCACAGGGGCGGAGCCGCGAGCTGGAGGCGCTGCGCGAGCTGCTGGCCACCGCCACAGCCACAAGAAAGCACGGAAGCACAGAGGCCGCTTAGCTTGGGCCACCTACCTCAGCTCTGCCCTTGACACTGCCCGTGAGGAGCTGGAGCGCATGCGCGGGGCCTCTGTGTGGCCAGAAGAGCACGAGTAGGCCCTGGGCGCGCTGCGTGACCACGTGACCCGCCTGCAGGCGCAGCTCTGGAGCTGGCGCACAAGCAGGAGAGGACAAGCGCCAAGGTCTTCCAGGTGAGCGCTGGTGTCAGGACGCCCTTATAGTGTATTTCCGCGTGGGCGTGGGCGTCTCTGCACATGTGCAGTACCCACCAGGCCAGAAGGGGGTCCGATCCGTGGGAACTTTGGACCCCAGTTGCAATGTGGGTGCTGGGAACCGAACCTTGGTCTTGTGCAAGAGCAGTTGGTGCTCTAACCGCTTTGCCATTTCTCCAGCCCTCAATATTTCTGTTTTGATTTAATTTGTTCTTACGTGTGTGCACACACAGTGTGGTGGAAAAGTCAGATGGCAGCCTGTGGGACCCAGTCTTCTCCTTCCATCTTGTGGGTCCTGAGGACCCAACCAAGGCTGTCAGGCTTGGCTGCAAGTGCCTTTACCGGCTGAGCCATCCCTGAGCCCTGGTCTTTCTTATTGCTTTTGGGGGTTTTGTTTTTATAACAGAAACTCAAGTAGTCTAGGCTGACCATGAACTCATGACCCTCCTGCCTCCACTCTTAATTATAGGGATGGCAGGTCTCACCCCGACCTGTTTATACAGTGGCCTAGTGCATGCTGGGCTAGCACTTTACCCACTGAGACCCATCTGAGCTGAAAACATTGATGTAGCAGACTTGATGATGCACAGCCGCACACGGAAATCTGTCACAACAAAACAAAATGCAAACAAAAACCTTCCTTACAGGGGAGAGTGTATATGTGTTTTGAGGCAGTCCCTCTCAGTTGTCTGGGCTGTTCTTGAACTCACTTGTAGCCCTCAAACTTGTGATCCTCCTTCCTCAGCCCCCTGAGTACCTGGATCTCATGTTTGCACCACCAAGTGTGGAAGCTAGGACACAGAGAGGCTTAACTACCTGTCCAGGGACACACAGCTAGTAACCAGAGGTGCATGGCAGGACCAGAATGTTCCTAGGGTCAGTGGAAAGCTATCAGCTCAGCATGGAAGGGTGGGGAGAGACCCAGGACCCAAGCCTCTTTGGGGTCTAAATGTCCCGAGAGTCACTTGTGGGCTTGGGCTACAGGTTGCAGCATGAGGCATTGTTTATGAAGAGCAAGAGGCACACAGCAGAGGCCCAGCTGGCTATTGCTGAGTAGCAACTCCAGGCCCTTCATACAGAGGCTGAGAGGGCACGCCAGGCTCAGAGCCATGCCCAGGAGGCCCTGGACAAGGCCAAGGAGAAGGACAAGAATGTGGCTCACTGTTGGGGCCCACTCAACCGAGATTACCCAGAACTGAAGAACCTTCTAGCCCCTGCTCTCTTGTGAAACCAGCCCATTTATCACATGGGAAAGGGAGACACAGAAGATGCTCCAAATGGCTGTTGTAACCATGGTAATTGGTGTGGCTCGCTTACTGTTCCCTCTAGTTATCCATTGGAAGTAACAGGAACAGAGAGGCAAATCCACTCACACAAGGTCACGCCACTAAATGGACCATAAACTGAGATTCCAACCCAAATTTCCCATCTGGAATTTTAGAAGATTTTTAAGTTAATTGTTCTTCTTTAGTTGGGGTCTGGGACATGCATGTGTGGAGATCAGAGGACAAATTGCCTGTATTTCTTTTCTCCTTCAACCATGTGAATCCCAGGGTTGAACTCAGTAGAGATACAGGCTTGTCAGCATGTGCCATTACCCACAGAATCATCTCACGGCCCCCCAATTATATCTTTTTCTGTGTGTTCTTTGTGTGCATGTGCATGTGTGGAGGTCACAAGTCAACCTTGGGCATTCCATAACGTGAGATTAAAATCCAAGCTGTGCTTATAGGACTGGAAGAGCAGGGTGTTTTTCTATGAAAGGCCAAAAAGAGAAAGCACTTGCAGAGCTGGAGGCTGTGTCTGCTTCCTGTTTGCTGTGAGCAGACAGGGCCATGTGTAGATAAAACTTTATTGATAGACAGCCAAATGTCATTTGGAATCCCTCCAAGGGTCACAAAATAGACTTTCTTTTTAACTCCCCAAACATTTGAAAACTTGAGGAACATTTTTCAGCCCTTCAGATGTATAAGTACAGTTCCCAGTCAGCTCAGCTCCTGGCCCAAATCAGTGACCCTTTACCCAGCTGCCCGGCAGAGGTGCAGAGGTCCCTGTCCCTGTCTGTTTGCTCATGGAGTTCCCCCACCACTCCAGATCACAGAACTGTCCAAAGAAGTCTTCACACTGAAGAAGTCTCTGAAGATGCAGCAAACAGCCCTGGCCAGCTCCCAGGAGGAAGACCTGTGCGCCCAGGTGGCAGCCATGCAGCAGTGGATGGAGGTGCCACTCTGCCACAGGGGAGGGGTGATGGGAGCAGTCAGGGTACAGACGGGGATGGCTGGCAGGATGCAGGCTGGTCAGGGCACCACAGGGTCACTTCCCTGACTCAGGCATCAGCAGACACCAAACATGGGGTTTGACCTCAGGTCGAGGTATGTGGATGTGTCTCGCTGTGGATGGGCCTCACCATCCAAATTCTCTTCCCATTCCTCTCCTCCCCCCTCCCACTCCCACTCCCTCCTTCCCTCACACCTTTCTTTTGAGCCAGGGTCTCATGCGGCCCAGGCTGACCTTGAGCATCAGATCCCTCTGTCTATCCCGTGTCCACAGGCAGAGGCCAGGGAGCACGGTGCTGTGGTGACTCTATACCGTACTCATCTCCTATATGCCATGCAGGTGAGTCCCCTGCCTCTTGACTCCATCTCAGGGTGCCACCGCCTGGGCCTCAGTTTCCCCTTCTGTTTGGGACAGGCTTGTGGGTTCTGGGAACATCTCTGTGTATCGCCCTGTCTAGTGAAGTGTTGACTCCCTTGGGTTTGAGTAGGGGGATTTCCAGGGCACAGGGGAGCACCCAGCCAGTGCACAGAGTTTGGCTCTGCCTTTGTCCCCACAACAGGGAGAGATGGATGAGGACGTGCAGTACATCCTCAGCCAGATCCTGCACATGCAGCGGCTGCAGGCTCAGGGCCGCTGAGGACACAGCTCAGCCTTTCAGTCTCCATCCTTCACCTCTGCAAGCTGAAGCTACAGAGACCTCCTTCCCCATTACCCAGGGTGATGACCGGGACTCATCATGCACGGGGAGGCCAGCCTGGTACCTTACCAATGGTGCCCAGCTGACCCATCACTCCATGGCTACCAACACTCACCATCTGATATGTTACAACTAACAATATTGCCACCTACATCACAACCGTCCAGCCAGGAGTATAAGCTCACTGCTAGAGGGAGACATAACCAGCGTGGGACACATGCTGAGGGCAGGCATGGGGCAGGAGAGTTCAGAAGAGGGTCTGATATTCTGGACTTAAAACACAGTTATGGCAAAAAATATGAGTGCAATGCGATATTTAAAGAAACCAGGAAATAGTGTTGCAGCTTGGGTAAAGCCCTCACCTAGAATCTGGAGGTGAGGGGCTGGGGGCATGGTCAGGGTGGAGCCCCACCTAGAATCCCCCAGTGAGGGGCTGGGGGCATGGTCAGGGTGGAGGTCTGCCACTGCTCTAGAGGCAGTGAGACTTGGGACAATGGAGCTGATATTTTAGGTGGACAGAAATCTAATGCAATAGCCAACTTTATTCAGAACCCCTGACAATATAATGTCAGAGGGTTAAGAAAGGTCACAGGATAGCCAAGGCTGCACAAAGAAAGCCTTTTTCTAAAACCAAAACCAAAAAAATAAGGTTGTAGCTGGAAGTTTTCCTGTGTCCTACTGAGCCCTGAGGTCCCACAGCTGCTTATGAAATAATCGCTCAGAGGCTTATATTAATTACCAAGTGTATGGCCTATGGCAGGCTTCTCACTAGATAGCTCTATCATTTTATCCCATTTTTATTAATCTGTGTATATCCATGTGCTCTGTGGCTTCATCTGCATCCCATTACCTGTTGCTCCTTGGATGGCGGTTTGGCATCTCCCTTTACTCTCCTCTCACTTTCTCTCTTGGATTTTCCCACCTGGCTCCACCCTGCCCTGCCATAGGCCAATGCAGCTTTATTTATCAACCAATCAGAGGAACACATATTCACAGTGTACAGAAAGATGTCCCACAGCAAAGGAAGAAAGAAAGGTCACCTGAGTAAAGTTCTCATGAGTTCAGGCTGTATACAATAACAAGGACATGTCACACATGGCAAAAACATGTTTTCCATAGGCACATAAACATTTATTTGAATAACAGCACCAAGCCATAGTGAATAATCTTAAGTAGACTTATTCTTACCCTCTACACCTGGGAGGAGCACAAAATCACATTCCAAGAATAATTCTATGTTTTGAAGAAAGTTCATAATACTCTTTACTGTATTCTTGGAGTATACTCAAATACTCAGAATCCTCCTCACATGACTACATTCCAGAAATTTGTTCTGATAAGCTTGAGCTTATACAAGACCTACTGATCCCAAACTTTCTTTTTCTTCTCATCCTGTTATGCCCAGATTGAGGGGACCCCCAAAAGACCACCACAGGGACCGACTTCCATATGTAAAAGCAAAGAGCCTTTATTTTCAAGCTTAGAGCTTGGACTCTGATGCAGCAGTGGGAGCAGACAGCCCTCCCTAGGGTGGGATTTTCCAGGGTCTAGGACCCTAATTGGCTGACATTTGTCTAGGGGTATAGGGAATGTTTGGAATGTCAGGTATGTCCCCTTAGATGCAGGTTCTCCCTGGGTGGGGTCAGCTTATGGCTTTTCCTATGTCCAGGTGTTGCCTGCCAGAAGCTGTGTCTGAGCCTCTAAGCCTGTCATGGCAGCTGTGTTGTTAAGCTGTTTTGGCCCTCCTCACATTCCCCCCTTGACAAGTACCAATGAGAGGACTCAATCATGAGTCCTATCTGCCCAGGGGTTTAAGGGTATTGGGACCTAAGACTATTAGCTAACAAATTTTTCTAGGACAGTGGCATCTGTATCTATTGCCATTCTTAAGGCCCTGTAGTTCTGATCATTGAGTACAACCAAATTATAATCTTGAATAATAACTTTTTAAGGCCACATAATACCTCTTTGGTTCTGCACAAAGAAGGTCAAGTGTCTTATATTATTGCAGAACCATTTTAGTTAATAAATTTATCAATTGGCAATTCTGAACCTATTTTCTTGGTATATCAATGGTCATTATAGTTATCCATTTTGTCCCTTATGCCAGGGAGTTTCCTTTTGACCCAGCATTTCAACTATTTTGCACAAGGAACATGTATTCTCTTCTGGAACTACTTCTAGATGGCATTGGTGTACCACTGTCAGGCCCCCCAAAAGACTGAAAGACTAGTCAAAGCCTAGGCAATGGGGCATCTATCAGAAGCATGTAGCAATCTGACCCAGATGAAGAGACAGGGAACATCACATTGGCTTGGCTGGCCCACACAGCTTTTAGCAAGTCCAGAGCTCACAGTCATTTGGAACAGTATATTCCGCAACTGAAGCTTGGAGGTGTCTGCCAGCCAAGTGGAAACCTGTTGAGAAAAATTTAAACTAGGAACACAAGTTAAAATTTATGAACTTACTGGGAACTTTTAGGCCCATAGTCTTAGTAATTGGGAAGGGCAGGAGTCCCAAGACCAGGAGAGAGAAAAATACCATCCTTAGGAATAGACAAGTGGGCAAAATTTAAGCTGTACTTATCTAGAGTCCTTCCGACCTCTGTGAAGTGGATCCAAGTATTATGACTCTTTTAATCCTCTGGGACCTATATGAATTATCTTATGAAGTAACATAAAAGTTTTAGCTACATTAACATTACCAATCTGTACTGAAGTTTGTATCATAGACAAAAGCAGGTGATGAGTATCTGAAAAACAGCAGAAGTGGACTCAAACCATTGAGTCCTAGTAAGAACTACAGATTTGGGTTAAAAACATGTGAATTTTCTTTCTGTCCAGAGAGCTAGGTATAAATTAGAGGGTTTTTTTTTGTTTTGTTTTGTGTTTTTGTTTTGTTTTTGTTTTCTTTTGGCCAGATGAGAAGCACTTTTAAGTTTATATTTAGATGACAACCAAAAGAAATCTAATATGTTGAGCTCATGACTGAACAGTAAGTAGTCATTGCTCTACCAGCTTATCAGAACTCTCTTAAATGTTGAGCTCTGAACTGTTATATTATAGAAGAGGAAAGCAATCTAGAATATTTTTCATAATTTAAATCATTTATTTGTATCCTTATAATTTGCATTTATATCTTAAATCATTTTCTGAGATCCTCAAAGCTTATAAACTTTCATATCCTCAGACCTTTATAGATCTTAAAACATTCTTAGTCCCTCAAAACTTGCACAGACTTTTATGTCCTCAGAATTTTTTTTTCCAGACCCATATTTAAACCTTTGTGACTGATTTAAATTTTCATATCTTAGAACATTTTCTTAAAAATGAGGTAACAAGCTGGCTATAGCCTTGCAGAAGGATCTGGTTGTCTGATGTTGCCAAGCTGACATAGTTATAGCTACGCTAGCCCTCAGTACTAACAGAGATCTGAGAAGGATAAATTTAAGTGCAGACTGAGTAAGCAGCTTCTGATTCTATAAGTGACAGGGACCAGTCCATACTCAGCTCTCCATAGCATTGGAGGCATAAGTACCAGAATAGCATCAATCTTTTTCGGCACATAAGGGAGGGTTTTTTTCTTTGGGGAGGGACATGGAGAAGACTGATCATACTTTGTCAAGGAAAAAAGGTGCAATTAATTCTCCAGTGTTCTGCTACTTGTCCACAGTCTGGGCTGTGTCCTGGTGGCAGATGTTGCATTAGAGCATCTTGTCCTGTGGCCAGCATTGCCATAATCCAGGTGGAGACATTGTGAGAATAGACAGAGACAGCTGCCAGCCTGGACAGCCACCTAAAGTTTCTCAGCATCATTGGGCCATACAATTTGGCTACATTCCTAGAATATCTGATAGGCCATTTTCATAAGCAAGAATTTTGAAAGACCATCATACCCGGTCTTGGCAGAGTTCAGTAGTCGCTTTTCCTTGTGTTCTGCTCATCTAAAAAGGATAGTGTTCATATAACTGTCAAGGGAAAGTCAGTTCTTTGCCCAGCTGTCCATTTTGTGCTAAGAAGAAGACAAACTTCCAAACGGAAATGTCTGGAAGCCCATCATTTTCTCATGATCACATTAGTGCTACCAGGAGCAATTGTGTCTCACAGCAATTGAATTCTAAGTTTTAAAACATAAATGTTATATTCTCTAGGTCTATGAAGTGTTTGAAGATTACCTATATATCTGACATATGTTTCTGCAAATCTGGAGAACCTAACATAGAAATGACAAGCATGGGTGACTATAGTTCTGTAAGTCTTATCTAACTAAATAACCTAAGGACTAAGGCTTCACCTTAACAAGATAAACAGTCCTTTAAGTGGATGCACCATAAAAGGAAAATGACCTCAGAATTGTGACAATACCCAAACTATCTTAAAACAGAGGTAGAAATGTATAGTGTAATATGCAATATGACAACAATATCCTTAATATGTATCAATATACAAAATATTCCAAACAGGAGCAGAAACATATGTACAACACAACAAATATAGGGGTTTTTTTGTTTTGTTTTTTTTTGTTTTTTGAGACAAGGTTACTCTGTGTAGCTTTGCGCCTTTCCTGGAACTCACTCCATAGCCCAGGCTGGTCTTGAACTCACAGAAATCCGCTTTGCTCAGCCTCCCAAGTGCTGGGATTAAAGGTGTGCGCCACCACCGCCCAGCCAAATATAGTTTTGTATTTGTATCAATATACTAATTATCTTAAATAGGAATATAAGAATAGTTTACATTTGTATCAAATATACAAGAATCAATATCAGTGCAAATTATCCAAGGCTGATAGTTTGTTAAATCAGTTTACTAGTAGATACAATAATCTACCTTGATATACTATACCTATCCATTCCCCTTTTTCTTTTCGAAAGGAGAATACTGGGTGTAAATTTTATTGTTTCACCCCAATCCTATAACCATTATCTGTAACCCTGAGAAAAATGAAACCTTTGGGCGAGGGGTGTCATTTTTTAGAATTGCTTCCTGCTGTTTAGGGAGTGACTATAACTCTGGAGTCCTTTGAGAAAGCTTAGATAGTTAGATCTCAATAAGGCTAGCCATAGAGTCTGCAGCCAATCTCAGAGTAGTGGATAAGATTGTCAGAGATTCTGGCTAGAGGTGAAGTATGATGGACCATCTCATCTTAGAACCGTCCTGAAGAGTATTCAATCCAAAGCTGATCATTGTAATGTTCTTAAGTGTAATGGCATCATTCTAAACAGAGTAGAGTCATTGTGTGGGGCCCCATCTTCCATCTGGAGACTTCAGAGATTGCCATTGGGAAGACTTATTTTCACTGTGGAAAATTTGAACATTATTAATATCAAAATGGAGAATTTGAATCTTAAAATGACATGATATGTGAGGAAGGATTCTGAGAAATCAAGAATAAGCATGGAGAGAAATAGAATCTTGTTAACAGTGGTTGTTAGTTTATTGGGTTTCCTCTGTCCTACACCAGTCAGGTCTTCTGATATGAGGCAGAATCTCCTAATATTTCTTTTAGCAATACGCTTGGGTTTAGAGAATGAGAGAGCCACATTCCAACTCCAAAGCCAGCTTGATTTATAATTGAATTGGGACCACAACTATACTAGAGTTAAAGAGATATAGATGTTAGGCAGTGAGATATTACCCGGTAGAGTACATTGGTACTAATAGGTTCTTTCCTTCTGTTGTAGATATCTGTGTATCCAAGGCCTTATGATTCCTGAAAGATGGGTATTTCTATTATCCAGTAAATACAGAAAACAGAACCCTGCCCCAACTCTTGTTCGTTGAGTTTTTCTTAACTTGTAGAGATGTTACATTGGTAGATGAGTTATTACTCCTCCTCATCAAGGTGTTTCTCTTTTGAAGTGCGTTTTAATTAATTTTGTTGGTATCCATTGCTTTTCTTCTCCTGCAGAAACAAGAGCAAAACCCCTTTCCCAACATAGGATGTATCCTGGTTTCCATCCAGAGGTTAACATGTCTTTGAAGGAAACCCATTGGTTTAGTTCAGGAGTTTTTTCTGTTGTCCAATGTCTCTTTGCTGCTGTTGTTCCTTTCTCATCAGCCCTGATAAAATTCAAGGTTAATAAAGCATTGTGCAATCTATTTCTAGGAGTCATTGTTACCTCTGTCTGTTTAGCATATTCTTTAAAGTTTGATTGGATCTTTCTATGACTGCTTGGCCTGTGGAATTGTGTGGTATATCTGTAACATGCTTTATATTGTAATAAACAAAAAACTGTTTCATTTTATTTGCGACATATTTTGGAGCATTATCAGTCTTAATCTGAACAGGTATTCCCATGATGGCTGTAACTTCTAATAGGTGTATAATGACAGAGTCAGCCTTTTCAGAACTCATAGGAGTTGACCATTGAAATGCTGAGTACATGTCAATAATATGGTGCACACACACACACACACACACACACACACACACACACACACACATCTATCTATATATATGTGTGTGTGTGTATATATATATATACATATATATGTATACACACACATGTATACACACACACACACATACACACACACACACACACACACATATATATATATATATATATATATATTGAGTTGAGGATTGAACCCAGGGCTTTGCACTTGCTAGGCAAGTACTGTACCACTGAGCTAAATCCCTAGCACTGGTACACATATTTTAATTTTCCAAATTCTGCAAAATGAAGCATGTCCATCTGCCAAATTTTATTTCCTTGTATACATTTAGAATTACTTCCTTGAGGTAAAAAAATTTGGTTATAGAAGGAACAAGTAGGACTTTTTTTTTTTACATTTTTCTTAGACTTGTTGCCAAGTGAAAGTACTTTTTCAAAACTTTGCTATTTGCACGGTATTTCTTAGGAAATTCTGAGGCTTCTAGTCCATTGCCTATAACTTAATAATAATAATAATAATAATAATAATAATAATAATAATAAATACTGACCCATCTCATTGTTACCTTGTGCTAGAGGACCTTGCTGACCTGTATGGGATCTGATGTGATATATATATAATATTCCCTATTTCAGATGATTCCCTATAATTGTATAAATAGTGAATTAATTCTGTATAAATTCAGCAATTTCAATATGTAAAACAACTCTCTTTGCATTTTGAGAGTCAGTAATTCTATTTGGAGGTTCTGTGAAGTCCATAGTACCATTAGAATGGCATACAGTTTTGCCTTTTGTACAGAATTGTAGGGACGTTGAACCACTTTACTTCAGTTTCCTGATTTAAATCCTGCCTTTCCTGATTTCTTTACATCAACATAGAATATGGGGACTCAAGAGATTGGTTTTTGTCATACAATATGAGGTAGGACCAATTCAGTTCCTTTTATGAATTTTATTCTCTTGCTTTTAGGATAGGAATTGTTAATCTTTCCCAGAAAGTTACTATAGGCTCATTGCCAGTACTCATTATCTTTCCACAAAGAAGAAATTTCCTCATTAGTTAAAGGTACTACAATTTCTGCTGGGTCCATTCCTGTCGACTGATGAAGTCTCAATTTTCCTTTTAGAATCAAACCAGAGATTTTTTTCTATATAAGTCTTTAACTTCTTACTTGGTTTACATGGTAGAAATATTCATTCCAATAAAATATCTGTCCTCTGCATCAAAATCCCTATAGGGGAGTGTCTGGATGGGAGTATCAACAGAATGCAGTTAAGTTCTAAATTCATACAATCCACATGTTCCTCTTGTATTTTCTTTTCTACTAGAGCCAATTACTTCTGAGCTCCAGCTGATAATTCACTTGGACTATTTAAGCCCTTGACCCCATTTAGAGTATTGGCCAAATTTACCAGTCCATCTTTAGGTATTCCAATGATGGTCTCTGTAAGTTGGAAATGCTTCCTAACCATTTTTGAAAATCATTAAGAGTCAGTAATTACAGACTTTGCCAGTTCTCATTGGACTGAGAGGTGAATGGCTCTTCTCCCACCCAGAGTCCCACCTCTAGGACCTAGGCCCTGGGACACAAGCAATCCCTGGAAACCCCATCCATCACTGCCCCAGTTGCCAGTCATCAGGAAGACTCTAGAGGGCAGGTTCCCTCAACAAAACCCTCCATTGAACCCTGCAATCTACAAGACCCATGCCCTACCCTAAACATACCCATCCCCCTGTTACCCCAGTGGCTTCCTGAGAGACAGAATCCACCAGCTCTGTTTGTACCAAGAGCTAAGATTGGACCCAGAGTGGCCCCTTGAGACACAGACACAACAAGCACAGATTGGACCAAGAGCAGCTTGCTCAGACACTGGCACCTCTTGTACCTATTGGAGGATGAGATGGGTAGAGGCCAGTGGAAAAATACATACAACAACATAAAGGGCACTATGACACCACCAGAACCTTGTGATTCTACAACAGCAAGACTTGAACATGAAAATGTAGAAGAAGCAGAAGAAAGCAACCTAAAAAATAACTTTATGAAAATGATAGAGACATTTAAAGAGGAAATGAAAAATTCCCTTAAAGAAATTGAGGAAAAGACAAAGCAAAGGGAAGAAATCAATAAATACATTAAAGAAGGCCAAGAAACCTATGAAAAAGCAATTAAACATGTGAAGGAAATAGTTCAGGACTTGAAAACTAACATAGAAACAATGAAGAAGACACAAACCCAAGGAATGCTAGAAATAGAAAATCTGAGTAAATGAACAGGAAAAACAGATACAATCATAACCAACAGAATACAAGGGATGGAAGACAGAATCTCTCGTATAGAGGATACAATAGAGGAAATGTATGTGTCAGTCAAAAACAAAACAAAAAAAAACAAAAATTAAAACAAAACAAAGAAAACCAAACACCAAAGCCAAAAAAATCATAACACAAAATGTACAGGAAATCTGGGACACCATGAAAAGACCAAGCCTAAGAATAATAGGGATAGAAGAAGGAGAAGAATACCAACTCACAGGCACAGAAAATATATTCAACAAAATCATGGAAGACAGCTTTCCCAACTTAAAGAAAGAAATACCTAAGAAGATACAAGATACTTACAGAACACCAAATAGACTGGATCCAAAAACAAAGCTCCCTTGCCACATAGTAATTAAATCACTAAACATACAGAATAAAGAATATTAAGAGCATCAAAGGAAAAAGGCCAAGTGACTTATAAAGGCAAACCTATCCGAATAACACCCTACTTGTCAATGGAGACTCTGAAAGCCAGAAGGTCATGGACAGATATAACACAGACACTAAGAGACCACAGATGCCAGCCTAGACTAATATACCCAGCAAAACTTGCAATCACCATAGATGGAGTGAATAAGACATTGCAAGATAAAACCAGATTTAAGCAATACCTATCCACAAATCGAGGCCTACAGAAAGCACTAGAAGGAAAACTCTAACCTAAGGAAGTCAGATGCACCCATGAAAACATAGTTAATAGATAACTCCAGAGCAGTAAATCCCAAAGAAGGTAAATACATACACACTACCACCAAAAGATAACAGTAATTAACAATCACTGGTCATTAATATCCCTTTATATCAATGGACTCAATTCACTTATAAAAAGATACAGAGTAACAGAGTGGATACAAAATCAGAATCCATCCTTCTGCTGCATATAAGAAACACACCTCAATTTCAAAACCAGACACTACTTCAGAGTAAAAGTCTGGGAAAAGACTTTCCAACTAAATGGGCTTAAAAAGCAGGCTGGTGTAGCTATACTAATATCTAACAAAATAGACTTCAAACTTAAATCAGTCAAGAGAGATTGGGAAGGACATTATGTATTCACCACAGCAAAAATCCACCAATATAAAGTCTCAATTCTGAATATTTACGCCACAAATACAAGGACACCAACATACTCAAAAGAAACATTACTAAAGCTTAAATCACCCATCAAATCCCACACATAAAAAGTGGGAGACCTCAACACCCCACTCTCATCAATGGACAGATCTGCCAGACTGAAACTTAACAGAGAAGTAAGGGAACTAATAGATTTTATGACTCAAATGGACTCAATAGATATCTACGGATCATTCTACCCTAACAAAAAAGAATATACTTTCTTCTTGGCATCCCATGAAACGTTTTCTAAAATTCACCACATACTTGGTCACAAAGGAAATCTCAAGAGATAAAAAAAAAAATTGGAATAACCTCCTGTATTTTATCAGACCACCATGGCTCAAAGTTAGATTTCAACACCAACAAAAATTACACAAAGCCTACAATTGCAAGGAAACTGAATAATGCTGAACTGAATCACTGAATGTGTCAAGGAAGAAATAAAGAATTTAAAGAGTTCCTAGAATTCAATGAAAATGAGTGTACTACACACTCAACCAAACTTATGGGGCATTATGAAATCAGTGCTATTAGGAAAATTCATAACACTAAATGCCCACATAAAGAAGTTGGAGAAGTCTCATATTAGTGACTTAACAGCACACCAGAAAGGTCTAGAACAAAAAGAATCAAACTCATCCAGGAGAAATAGACACCAGGAAATAATCAAATTGAGAGCTGAAATCAATAAAATAGAAACAAGAGAACAATACAAAGAATCAAGGAAACAGAGAGTTGATTCTTTGAGAAAAACAACAAGACAGACAAGTCCTTCTCCAAACTAACCAAAAGGCAGAGAGAGAGCATCCAAATTAACAAAATCAAAAATGAAAAAGTAGACATAACAACAGACAAGAAATACAGAAAATCATCAGGTCATGCTTCAGAAACCTGTACTCAGCCAGGCTGTGGTGGTACACACATTTAATCCCAACACTTGAGAGACAGAGCCAGGCCGGTCTCTGTGAGTTTGAGGCCAGTCTGGTCTACAGAGCAAGATCCAGGACAGACACCAAAACTATACAGAGAAACCCTGTCTCAAAACAAACAAACAAACAAACAAAAATCCAAAAACCAAAACCAACCAAACAAACAAACAAACAAAAAACCTTGTACTCCACAAAATTGGAAAATCTAAAAGAAATGAACAATTTTCTGGATAGATGCCACATACTAAAGTTAAATCAAGGCCAGATAAACAATTTAAATAGAATTATAACCCCTAAGGATATGAACAATTTTCTGGATAGATACCACATACTAAAGTTAAATCAAGGCCAGATAAACAATTTAAATAGAATTATAACCCCTAAGGATAGAAACAGTCATTAAAAGGCCCAACAAATAAATAAATAAATAAATAAATAAATAGCCCAGGACCAGAAGGTTTCAGTGCAGATTTTCAAAGGAGAGCTAATACCAATATTCTTCAAATTGTTCCACACAATAGAAACAGAAGGGACATTACCAAACTCCTTTTATGAGGCTACAATTACTCTGATACCCAAATCACACAAAGATGCAACCAAGAAAGAATTACAGACTAATCTTTCTCATGGACATTGATGCAAAAATACTCAAAAAAAAAATTGGCAAACAGAATCCAATAACACATCCAACAATTACCCACCATGACCAAGTAGGTTTCATCCCAGAGATGCAAGGATGGTTCAACATACAAAAATCTGTCAATGTAATACACCATATAAAGAAATACACCAGAGTGAAAGAAAAAAAACCACACGATCATCTCATTAGATGCTAAAAAGGTATTTGACAAAATCCAACACCCTTTCATGAAAAAGACCCTGGAGAGATCAGGAATATAGGGAACATACCTAAACATAGTAAAGGCAATTTACAGCAGGGCAACAGCCAATATAAAATTAAATGGAGAGATACTCAAAGCAATTCCACTAAAATCAGGAACAAGACAAGCTTGTCCACTCTACCCATATTTATTCAATATAGTACTGGAAGTTTTAGCTAGAGCAATAAGACAACAAAAGGAGATCAAGGGGATACAAATTGGAAAGGAAAAAGTCAAACTTCCACTACTTACAGATGTTATGGTATTATACATAAGTGACCCCAAAAATTCTACCAGGGAACTCTTACAGCTGCTAAACATCTTCAGTAATGTGGCACGATATAAGATTAACTAAAAAAAAAAAAATGAGTAACCCTCCTATATACAAATGTTAAACAGGCTGAGAATAAAATCAGAGAAATGTCACCCTTTACAATAGCCACAAATCATATAAAATACTTTGGGGTCATTTTAATTACACAAGTAAAAGACCTATATGACAAGAACTTTAAATCTTTGAAGAAAGAAATTAAAGAAGACTTCAGAAAATGGAAAGATCTCCCATGCTAATTGATAGGTAGAATTAACATAGCAAAAATGGCAATCTTACCAAAAGCAATCTACAGATTCAATGCAATCCCCAACAAAATTCCAACACAATTCTTCACAGACCTGGAAAGTGCAATGCTCAATTTCATATGGAAAAACAAAAAACCCAGGATAACTACAAGAATCCTGTATAATAAATCAACCTCTGGAGGTATCACCATCCCTTACCTCAAGTGGTACTATACAGCTAAGGTAATAAAAACAGCCTGGTACTTGCATAAAAGCTGACATGTATGGCTGGAGAGATGGCTCAGAGGGTAAGAGAACCAACTGCTTTTCCAGAGGTCCTGAGTTCAATTCCCAGCAACCACATGGTAGCTCACAACCATCTGTAATGAGAACTGGCACTCTCTTCTGTATACATAATAAATTAAAAAAAAAAAACCTGACATGTGGACTTATGGAATCAAACTGAAGAAAGACTCTGGAATTAATCCACACACCTATGAACAACTGATTTTTGACAAAGAAGTCAAAACTGTACAATGGAAAAAAGAAAGCATCTTCAACAAATGGTGCTGGCATAACTGGATATCAACATGTAGAAGATTGCAGGTAGACCCATATATATTGCCATGCACAAAACTCAAGTCCAAGTGGAACAAAGACCTCAACATAAATCCAGTTAAACTGAACCAGATAGAGGAGAAAGTAGGAAGCAGTCTTGGATACATTGGCACAGGAGACCACTTCCTAAATATAACACCAGTAGCACAGACCTCCTGAAACTTAGAAGCTTCTGTAAGGCAAAGGACACAATAAATATGACAAAATGATGGCCTACAGAGTGGGAAAAGTTCTTCACAAACTCCACATCTGACAGAGGGCCGATCTTGAAAATATATAAAGAATTCAAGAAACTAGACATCAAAATACCTAACAATCCAATTAAAAAAAATGGGCTACAGAACTAAACAGAGAATTCTCAGCAAAAGAATCTCAAATGGGTGAAAGACATTTAAGGAATTGCTCAATATCCTTAGCCATCAGGAAAATGCAAATTAAAATGAATGTGAACTACCATCTTACCTGTCAGAATGACTAAGATAAAAAAAAAAAAAAAAAAACATCAACAAAAACCACTGAAGATTGCTTGTTTTGGAGAGGATTTGGAGCAAGGGGAACATTTCTACACTGTGGGTGGAAATGCAAACATGTACAGCAACTTTGGAAATCATTATTTTAGTTTCTCAGAAAACTGGGAATCAGTCTACCTCAAACCCAGCTATACCACTCTTGAACATATACTCAAGGAATGCTCAATCATACTACAAGGACACATGCTCAGCTATGTTCATAGCAGCAATATTCATAAAAGCCAGAACCTGGAAACAACCTAAATGCTCTTGCATTGTTTGAGAATTCCATTTTTTTACGTATAATAGTGTTTGCCTCTAGGCATCTTTGTGCAGTACCTGCAAAGGCCAGAAGAAGGCATCAGATCCCTTGGGACTGGAGTTACAAGAGATGTTTAGCAACCAGGTGATATCTGGGAATGGCACCTGTGTTCTCTGCAACCAAATGTAGTGGTCTTCACTGCTAAGTTATCTCTCTAGCCACATTTTCATTTAAAATTTTTTTGATACATTTTTAGTTAAAATATATTACGTGACTTTCCACCATCCTTGTCCTTTCTCCATCCCTTCTCAAACTGGTCACTTCTAATTTCTTCCTTTTTAACTATCTGTGAATAAGGATGCACAAATATATGAATACAAAACGCTGAGGCCATTTCTGTTGGTTTGTGTGTGTATGGTTTCAGAGCTGATAACATAGCATTAGATATGGAAGAAGGGAGCTTGGCCCTGCTTGAAGCTAATTCTCCCATATGCAGGAGAATTCCATTCTTTAATGAATAACAGGAGTATGACCCCAAAATGACTTAGGCTGCCTTGGACATGACACAGAGATTTTGTATTTACTTTTACCAAGTATGTTTGGATTTAGAGAAGGAGATAGCCACACTCAAACTCCAAAGTCAGCTTTAATTTTTTTCTTTTGGTTTTTCAAAACAGGGTTTCTCTGTGTAGCTTTGGTGCCTATTCTGGATCTCGATCTGTAGAGTACGTTGGCCTCAAACTCATGGAGATCTGCCTGGCTCTGCCTCCCAATTGTTGGGAATAAAGGCATGTACTACCACTGCCCAGTGCCAATTTTAAATGAATTGGGACTACATAAAGTCCATTTGTGTTAAATATGTGTAGAGAAGAGCAGAAACAAACATTAAGGAATACTTATGAAATTTGATATGTGTTATACCAATAGGCCAATTTTCTCTTTTTCTTGGGCTATTTTTTCTTGATTTGTGCTTTTTTTTCAGATGTCTCATTTTTTGCAGTGTTCTTCAAATTCCCTTTATTCTCCAGAAAGACAAAAACAAAAACCCTTCTCCAAACCTAACTTTGGGGAGGTTCCCTTTTGGCAAATTATAGCTAATTAAATGAAAAGCATTTGTTAGTGGTATAAGTTAATTTAATTTGGATGGTCATGCTGGTTGATGAACCATCCCCTCTTCTAATTAAGAGGTCTCTCTTGTTCAAATCAAACCTCTGTTAATTTTGATGGTATCCATAGCTTTTTTTCTCCTATAGAAAGAAAAGAAAACCTTGTCCCAAACATAATATATATGCTGGTTTCCATTCTGAGGTCAGCACATCCTTAGTACATACACTGATGCTGTGGTATAATGCTTTTGTATACTGGTTTAACAAAAGGCTGATTGGCTAGCAGCTAGGCAGGAAGTATAGGTGGGATAAGCAGCCAAGGAGAATTCTGGAAGGAGGAAGGCTCAGTCAGGAGACACTAGCTGCCATCCAGGGAGAAGCATGTAAGGGCTCACAAGTAAAGCCACAGAACATGGGGCAATATAGATGAACAGAAATGGGCTGAGTTGACATGTAAGAGCTAGTCAGTGGTAAACATGAGCTAATGGCTGAGCAGTTTAAATTAATATAAGCCTATGTATAGTTATGTGTGTGTGATGGTTACAGGACCAGGCAGGACACAGGAATTTTATAAGTTGCTGTGGGATCTTGGTGCTGGGAGAACACAAGAAAACTTCTGACTACAGGCTGATTTAATTTTGTGGATTTTTCTATTATCCAATGTGTCTCTGTAACTGTTGTTCATTTCTCATTAGCACTGAGAAAATTCAGTTAATAGAGCATTATTCTGGGGGTTTTTGTTTCCCCTTTCTGTTTATTTAGCATATTCTTCAGAGTTTGATTTGTTCTTTCTATGACTGCTTGGCCTGCAGGTTTGTGTGGTATACCTGTAATGTGCTTTATATTGTAATAAGTGAGAAACTGTTTCATTTTATCAGAGACATATGCTGGAGCATTGTTAGTTTTAAAATTTGTACAGGTATACCCATAATGGCCATAACTTCTAGCAAATGTGTGATTACAGAATCAGCATTTTGGAACTCAGAGCACTTGCCTACTGAAATCCTGAATAGGTATCAATGGTGTGGTGTACATATTTCAGTTTTCCAAATAATAAAAAACAAAACTCATACATCTGCCATATTTTATTCCTATGAGTGCTCTTTGGGTTATATCCTTCTGGTAGTAGAGTTTGGTTATAAAAAGAACAAGTAGGACATGTCCTTATAATTTTACTTGTGTTACTGATGAACAGTGGTTTAAAAGGAAGAGAGAAAGAACAAAGGAAATGGTTTTTTGGCCCAGGTATTTTGATGGAAAAAAAATGTGTGCTGCCTAGCAAATGTATATTTGTAGTCTGTATTTATGAGACCGTTGCTTTAAAATTATAAATTATGTAAAGACATTAATAACTTCTGAATTCTGTTCAGTACTCCATTTAGTCCTGTACCCCGTCTCATGTGTGTGCGCCACCTCCTCCCCCCCACCTCATTTTTCAGCCCGTCCACAAAATATTTTGAAGCACATTCACCTTGTGCAGAAGCATGGAGCACTTAGCTCACAGCTTCCTTCCTCCTCCCTGAGACCCTTTCCATCCCATCTGGAAATGGTAACAAAAGACATATGCCTCCTTGACAAAAAAAAAAAAAAAAAAAAAAAAAAAATGTCATAAATGACTCACCAAGTCTGCAGACTGCATAGAACAGTAGAAGTCTGAAATGGGAACCAAGAGAGAACCCACAACCCACCTGGAGAGAAACCAAAGGGTTTCTAGCCAACTTGGGGTACAGAGTATAGCTGTGGGGAGCTCAGGTTTGGGCCAGGGCCCGCAAGGCCACAGGCAAGTGGCTTTTTAGTGAATTCATGTCACAAACACTGGGGCACCAGTTGTAAGACAAATTGCTAAACAGTCTTATTAATAAAAAAAAAAAAAAACAGAGCCAGATACTGGGATTAAAACTCCCCCAAGACCCAGCTATACCACTCTTTGGCATATACCCAAGGAATGCTCAATCATACCACAGGGCCATTTGCTCAGGTATGTTCATATCATCATTGTTTGTAATAGCCAGAACCTGGAAACAACCTAGATGTCCTTCAAATGAAGAGTGGATAAAGAAAATGTGGTACATATAGACAATGGAGTATTACTCAGCAGAGATAAAGTGACCTAGTCTGGTGATCAGATGGCCAAACACCCTAACTGTCATGCTAGAAATCTCATCCAACGACTGAGGGAAGTGGATGCAAAGAGCCACAGCCAGGCCCCAGGTGGAGATCCAGAAGTCCAATTGGCAAGAAAGAGGAGGGATTATGTGAGCGAAAATTGTTGAGACCAAGATTGGAAAAAGCACAGGGACAAATAGCCAAACTAATGGAAACACATGAACTATAAACCAAAAGCTGAGGAGCCCCCAACAGGATCAGGCCCTCTGGATGAATGAGACAGTTTATTATCTTGAACTATTTGGGAGGCACCCAGGCAGTGGGACCCTGACCTGTCCTTAGTGCATGGGCTGGCTGTTTGGAACCTGGAATTTAAGCAGGGACACTTTGCTCAGCCTGGGAGGAGGGGACTGGATCTGCCTCCACTGAATCTACCAGGTTGAGCTGAATCCCCAGGGGAGTCTTTGCCCTGGAGGAGATGGGAATGGGGGGTGGGCTGGAGAGAAGGGGGGAGAAGCAGGAGTAGGGAGGACAGGGGAACCCAAGGATGATATGTAAAATTAAATTAAATTATACAATTAAAAGAAAAAACAGTGCCAGATACTGGGATTAAAACTGAGGTCAGAGGAATAGAAGCAGTGGCAGCCAAACTAACCTCACCATCTCCTCAGGTTC
Source organism: Onychomys torridus (assembly GCF_903995425.1). Taxonomy (NCBI): domain Eukaryota; kingdom Metazoa; phylum Chordata; class Mammalia; order Rodentia; family Cricetidae; genus Onychomys; species Onychomys torridus. The sequence continues at coordinate 112,260 of NW_023412721.1, forward strand.
CAGAGAGAACCATTTCTTCTATACTCACACCTATGTCATTTCTGTGCCCACCATTTCACCTCCTCTCTGCCCAGCTACATCACTTCCTCTTTGTGCCAAGCTCTATCACTTCCTGTCAGTCAGTACAGACCTCCAGACCTCTATGCTTAACTAGCACTGGAATTTAAGTTGTATGCTACCATGTCTGGCCCTGTTCCCAGTGTGGCCTTGAAAACACAGAGATCCAGATGAAACTTTGCCTCCCAAATGCTTGGATTAAAGACATGTGCTACCCCTGCCTGTCTTCTTCTTCTTTCTGTTTTTTGTTTGTTTGTTTTGATTTGATTTTTGAGACAGGGTTTCTCTGTGTAGCTTTGTGCCTTTCCTGAATCTTGTTCTGTAGACCAGGCTGGCCTCGAACTCACAGAGATCTGCCTGGCTCTGCCTCCCAAGTGCTAGGATTAAAGGCATGTGCCACCAACTCCCAGCTCTGCCTGTCATCTATGTTTTATATAGTGGCTGGGTTTTTCCTCTGATCTCCATGCAAGCTTTATTTATTAGAGCACAAATAAAATCTCACTACACTTAGGGACTAACTTGGGACTATTGAATCAACCAATGGAATAGAGGTATTCCCTCCTCACTGCAGTTTCTTTCTTTCTTACACTTTGGTTTTTCAAGACAGAGTTTCTCTGTGAAGCCCTAACTGTCCTGGAACTCACTTTGTAGACTAGGCTGGCCTGAAACTCACAGAGATCCACTTGGCTCTGCCTCCCAAGTGCTGGCCTTAAAGGTGTGTTCCACCACTTCAAGGCCCACTGCAGTTTCTTATTCTAAAATAGGACATACTGCCAACATCTTAATGAGTTTGAAAAGAAGAATATTTTAAAAATTAGGAAGGAGTTCGTAAGAAAATACCAAATATGAGGTTTTTTGTTTGTTTGTTTTGTTTTTTACCAAATATTGTTAAGTTGTTTTTAGAACAAGGAATTCAAATCTTTTCAATCTCTCTACCCAGGAAAACATTTGTTTTCTCAAAGATCCACTTCTCTGTGGTAGGAATTTTCTGGAGCAGGGATTCTTTTCTCCCTAGAGCAATGCCTCTCTTGCCCTACCGCCTTCAATCCCTATGCATCAATTCTTTTTAGACTACCAATTAATAAGACTGAAATCAGACCCCTGACTAAAGATATAGTCATCACTTTCCTTAGAATAAAAACCAGGTGCAGTTTCTATATAGATCAGGAGCATAAGTTCTAGATCAAGAGTAAAGTCTGCCTTGTGCAGGAACCACAATTGGGGTGGTGGTCTCGTTCTTTGCCACTGAAACTTCTAACATGCCCACACTCAAAACAACCTTGAAGGATAATTCAACACCAGCCTCCTGTTACACAGCCTACTGCACGTGAGGTGAAATCTGACTGATCCACCTGCTCATCCACATGTTCTGGGAAAAGCAATGTGGCTCACATTCTCAAGATCAGAGGCAGAGTAGACACTGTAGATCCACATGTTGTTCCAAGAGAAGAGTTCTGGAAAGAACAGCCATAGTGCTGCTCACTGTGCCTCAATTACAAAACAGCTCAGAGACTGCTTTTGGCAAGGTCCACCCAGGCGGACAGGTGAAAAAGGAAGTAAAATGGAGGACGTGAGTGCTCTTAGGCATATTGGAAAAGGTTTATTATAGATAAATGGGATAGCATAGCTAGAGGCAGAGACAATTGGAAGAGTCCAGAGTGGACATGACCCTGAGATATGTGAGGTTGGTGGTGGAATGGGGAGAGCCAGGAGAGTACAGTGTAAATTTAAAAACAAACAAATCAGGTAACCAAAATGGCTGGATCATATAGGGACATGTAGCTGCAGGAAGGGCAGCCCAGCCCCTGGGCTGGTGACATTTAGAGAAGGGGCCAGGGTATGCCAGTCATACTCTGTAATAGGTAGGGACTGAGGAATGCTGGGTAAGCCTAGCAGCCAGGTTTGCTTTGATATGTTAAATAGGAACTTCAGCCACTTGTCCTGTGTTTGAGACCTAACTTCCCAACATTTTTGTTGATAATAACTGATAAGGGGTGGTGCAATCTTTTCTCTGACTGTTGCTGCTGACATTGGGATGTTGTTTTGGGGGTCCTTCAAAGCTGGAATGAAGTGTCCAGGAAGAGTAGGCTGTTTCACTTGCTATCTAGACTCTGCAGGACCATCTGGGGTTAAGGAAGTGCAGGCCACACATTGGTAATCTGTGAGGTTAGACTAATTGGGTTTATCCAATCTGGGGCCACCTGGGATGCAGATTTTGAGGGAACACCTGGGGCTGGCAAGTTGCTTGAGCAGTTTGCAGTTGATTTTAAATCTGCTGGGACACAAGGTAAATTTAAAGAATTTAGGGGACAATTTTTATACAGAGTATATATTTGAAATTTCCAGTCCTTGTAGTTGGGGGAAGGGAATTCCGAGAGAGAGAGAGAGAGAGAGAGAGAGAGAGAGAGAGAGAGAGAGAGAGAGAGAGATTGTGAAACTAAGGAGTACTTACTTATCTGGAGTCCATTTGACTTGCCAGAAGTATTGCCAAGTCAACACCCTGAAGCTCACAAGATTTTCTGAGTTTACAAATGAGAGAAAAGTTTTAGCTATGTTAGCACTACCACTGTTTGCAATCTGTATTCAATTCCACATTGAACAGAAGGCAGTAGACTCATGCCTTTCAGACACAGAAACTTGAGGACCCAAAAATGATTCTGGATTAAAAGCATGAACACTCTGTCTGGAGGGATGGACATACATATTTGACCAATGTTTTTAGCACATTTGACAGAACTTTTAAGTCTATACTTAGAATACAAGCAAAGCAAATATAAAATCCTGAGGTTGTGAATGAGAATAGTACTCTGCTTCACCAGCTTATCAGAACTCCATTGATGGATCCTGAAATGTTGAACTATAGACAATTTAGTATAACAATAGCATTGAGGGGTAAAGAAATTGGAAAGTTTTATACTTTTATGACTTGTACACTTAAGATTTCATATCTTCAGATTGATTTGAATAAAAAGGCCCCCATAGGTTCACAGGGAGTGGCACTATTAGGAAGTGTGGCTGTGTTGTAGGAAGTGTGTCACTGAGAGTGGGCTCTGAGGTCTCAGATGCTTAAACCTGGCCAATGTGTCACTCTGTCTTCCCACTGCCTGCTCATCTGGATTTAGAACTCTCAACTGACCCTCCAATACCATATCTGCCTCCATGCTACCCTCCATGGTGATAATGGACTAAAACTCTGAACTATAAGCCAGCTCCAACTAAATGTTTCCTTTTTATGAGTTCCCATGGTCATAGTGTTTCTTCACATTAATTAAAAACCCTAACTGAGACAGAACCCTAACTAGGACTGGGATGTTGCTGTGATAGGCTGGACCATGATTTTATAGGAGGAATGTGGACCTTGGGACTTTGGTTAGAAAAGCTGTTGAATGTTTTAAGTGTTGCTTCTTGGGACACTCTAGTAGGAGCTTGGAAGACAATGGTGCTGAGGGTGATTTGGACTATGGGTGAATTGCTCAAGATGTTCAGAGAAGAACATTAATATGTAGTCTAGAGACCATTCTAGGGAACAGCTTGAAAAGACACCCTTATGATGAGAAGTTCTAGAATCTAAAAGAACATAAGCCCATATTTGCCTTTAATATGAATACTAATGTAATAGTGTCCTATGAAAATGGGAAGAGATTTGAATCCAAAGGAAAAAATAGAATACAGTCCCTTTTTCAGACTGATGAGTCTATCATTGTCCCAAAGTCCAGTCATAAACACAGAGACAATAGTAAAGATAACAGGAGCTGGACCTATTCAACCTCCAAATTGAAATAGAGGAGAAAGAGAAATGAAAGACCAATACACATGATCAGAGGCACTCACCACACACACACAGGTCAAAGCAGGTCATATTACCAGCAAAAGATTCTCAGGTAACCTAAGGCTCCATGTATTTCATAGAATAACTACTACACCCTTGGTGTACAGGGCCTTAACTTGGCCTCTGTTGGGCAGACATGGATGCTGATGATATGCTCCATATCTGCTTTTACCCTGTAGCTGGACGTTTGCTATCTTACTGGTGACTTTCACTATCTCCTTACCCTCTATCATCCATTGTCCTTGATGGCAGATAAAGAGGAATCTGTAATGATTCAATGGATAAACTGGTAATGACAGATGTATCCCCTTCCCAATTTTCTTCAGCTAACTAGGATTCCAAGTCTCAAACTGTTTAAACTACACACACAGGACAATTTAAAGGCAGTTCAGAATGCTCTGTAGAGAAATGACTTCTAGCTCTCAAACATATATCACCAGGAGGTGAATTTCTAAAATCCAGAGTATATAACTGCAAGAATACCCTTTGGTGCTCCCCTTTTTAATTTTTTTATTTCATTTTTCAGGTTTTTTGAGACAGGATTTCCTCTATGTAATTATGGCTGTTCTGGAGCTTGCTCTGTGGACCAGGCTGTCCTCTGCCTCTGGAGTGCTGGGACTAAAGCCCTAGACCACCACCTCTCAGCCCCCATTTTATTTTTTTAATAATTTTTTCTTTTAATGATCTATGTGCTCTTTCAATTATATCCTGGCCTTGAGGACTATAAGGAATGCCAGTAATATGATTAACATTTCATTCCTTACTGAAGATCTCAAATTTCTGTACTATACCCTGGACTACTGTTAGATTTTATACAAGTAGGCACTCCGGCCACAGGAAATTTTGTGTAAGAGCAAAATGCAGAAGCGTTCTCTGATGATTAAAGAACTGCCCGCAGAATCTTAGAAATAGGTAACGTTGTATGCTGCTTTGAGGCACCAGAGGAAAGTGGATGACATCCATTTGCCTTGATTCATTAGGATTTTTAACTCTGGGAATAACTGAATTCAGCCATATGGCCATGGCAGTGTAAGAGAGCATGAACAGGACATTCCTGCACAATTTGTCTCACATGTTAAAGCATGTTGTGACACTGTACATGAAGTATATAATTAGTATAGTGTGTAGGTGTTAATGTTCCTGTTCTGGAGAAGTAAAATTGGGCAGGTAATGCATAAATTTGTTTATTTCTTTCTGCAATAAAACCAGGGAGGTTAAAGTATGCATGAGCATGATTAAAAACAAGGGATTTGTGGAGAAGCGAACCTGATGTAGTTGCTGTAGTGATGGGAGCATAACAGGATGTGAAGACAAAACTAAAGCAGTTTCTATTACAGGGCAAGAGTCTGAGTTCACAGAGGCCTTGGGGCAGGACCAGAGGCTTGGTGATGGAGGGGACTTGGTTGGGGGTAGAGGTTTGTGGGAGGGCGAGACTGGATGGGACCAAGGCAATCAGGAAGTAAATGAAGCCAGATGTGTGTGTGTGGGTGGGGGTGGAGGTATGTACAGCACACCAACAACCAGCAGGGGCTGGGCCAGAGCACAGAATGGGAAGGAGCCAGACAGGGCTATAGGGGAGCAGGTGAAATAAGTGAGTGAGGGAGCAGAGAAGGCAAATACACCTTATCTTCAGGATGAATATGTATAGTATAAAAGCAATTTTTTAAATACAAAAGCATTAAAGGTCAATGTTCAGGAATCACTGTGGGCTTAGGCAAACAAGGGTGAAAAGCTCGCATTGGCACACAGTGGCATTAAAATTCCACAAGTCAACCAACAATCTCCATTTACCAAAAAGGGGGTTCTATGGTGGCCATTCTCATGAAGAGCCTGTAACTGTTCTTTAGAGAGGGACCATTGAGTTATCCAGACAGGCTCGTTAGATTTTTGTGTAATTTTAATAGGTGGCATTTTTCCAATGACCCCTATGAAAAACAAAATCCATGTTTATGAATTTGTCCTTATGGGAATACGGGGTCAAAATCCCTTGTGATTCTTATTCTAGTAGTTTTCATTTCTGACATCGCATTCTTATCATTGGCTATTAGGCTTGTGAAGAATAGTCAGCATTAGACATGGGAATGTAGACCTTGGAATTAGTTTGTTGTAGAAATTTTTTCCCCAAAAGATTAATGGGACCATGAGTAACAAAGGTTATGGAACTGCTTTTATGCCTTCTGGACCTATTTATTGTAATTTTGTAGCACTTGGTTTAATCTCCTTAGAGTGAATACTTCTCAATCCTATCAGGGTTGAACATACCTCCATAACAGGCCACCCAGGTGGCCTTCTTCTATGGTTATAATGGAGATATCAGTTCCAAAATCAATCCTGTAAAAGGTTTTCCTCTTTTATTTAAGTACAATAATGGTTTATCATTCCCCTTTAATGTCATACCTAAAGGTGCAGTTTTATCCGAACTACTGAATTCTCCCTCATAAATCTAAGCACACTGTTCCTTGAAAGACGTCTATAAGGCAGTAATAATAACTGTGCAATTTCCCTCCTGCTCTTATTGACAATCAGTGTGCACTGTAACCATGACAGCAGTGTCTCCTGTATTATCTTCACTAATGACTCCTGTATGAACTCTGATTCCTTTTGTGGATAAACTACTGTAACCCAATAAACGTTCAATTTTCCTGGTCATACAGGTACCCGATATCCTGTGTGTAACTTAAAAGTACATTGATGAGGGAAAATGACAGTAAGTTTAGGGCAGGAGGATCAATAGCATCATTTCCTTGTGACCCGGCTTGTAATGAAAGAGTAGATTGATTATAATCTAAATCTGGCACAAATGTTATTGGTTTTGGTATCAAAGACTATTGGGGTCCAGCCCCTTTGTAGTCTTTTCCCAGAGTTCCAGAAGAGACACTACCAGTGGTGAATTAATTAATCTGAGGGATATGTGAATAAATCTACATACATGAACTCTTTAGTCCATTCACTTTATTCTCCTGAGTCAGTTCTCTCTGTACACAGCTTTCTTTGTGCTCTCATACTTAGCTCCTTTCTTGCCCGATTATCTCTCCACTTTTCTGCTGTTCTCTTTTAAGTTCTATTTCCATTCTCCCATCTAGATCTTCCCTACTGTGATCTTCCCCATCTGGCTCTTCCTCTTCTTCCATCTCATTCTTCTAGTTCCTCTTTCAAGTCCTCCCAAGTCTCTGAGGATTACAGTTATAGAAATTCTCTGGCCATGGCAAGATCACCAGGCTTGAATTTGACCAGGGTCTAAAGGAGGAGAGATAAGATCCACACAAAGAGCAGCAATTGTCAGCCATCATCTGCAACCCAAAAGGGAAGTGACTAATGGGGAATGAATTAACTCAGGGCTAAATTTGGTTAGTAGACCTGAGAAAGGGGATGTAGGTGCTCAAACTATCTTCTTAGAAGGGGTTAGTTAAAATATTGGGATTCTTTAAGTCATGAGTGAAAATAAAACTGCCTTTTATTCCCTAGAGTGATACCTCTCTCAGCTTAACTTGGCTGCCCTTTTTCTGGCAGAGTGGGGGAGGTGTAGCTAGGTAACTAGGCAACTTGCATCACAGCTGGAGAGGATTTACCAGCTGGCTGAGGAAGAACCAGATAGGGAAGAATGAGGTTTGAAAGACCAAGATGGGTCAGAAGTAAGATGAGAGAATAAAGATAGAACTTAGTGGGGACAGCAGATAAAGGTAGAGAGAAATTAGGTAAGAAAGGAGCTAGGCATGAGTTCCAACTGAAACTGTGTAGATGGGATTTTATCCCAGAGGAATAAAGTAGATAGACAAAAGAGCTTGGTGTACTTAGATTCTTTTCACAAAAATTATTCTTGTCATTTGTAGCTTCTCTTCTGGGCCCCTGGGGAGAGGATTATTAAGTCTGGTCCTTGATATTTTTTGAGATCAGCCAACTCCTTGCTTCACAGCTGGGAGGTCCTGAATCCAAACACAGGTCACATTCCAACAGTAACTGTTGTTAAACACAAGGGCCATGAGTTACAGCACAATGAAGGGTCTATGGGAGGGCTTGGAGGTTAGGAAGAGCTAATGAAATTGATGTAAGTTAGAAATTTGAAACAGGCTTTATGGCCATGTGCTCTAGAGACTAGGGATTTGTATTAGAGCACACCAAGTATTACTTATGCTATTGCTCTCAGGGTACACATCTTAAACCTGGAAAACACAGTCAGATTGACAGGCCACACTGTTTTATCCAGTTCTTCTATTTTGCTTGAACTAATGTAACTACCGTGATTTGGTTTCATGAAAATTCAGGGTTTTTTTTTTATTCAGATTCTTGATAGCTTAGTTTGTGAAACCAAGAAATAGCCAGTCAGGATATTTATGGAGCATCTAAAATTTATTACCTCACTACTCATTGCTAATGTCAAAGGTGGAAAGCATTCACCCTCCTTCTTGCCCATCCCTTTCTCTGCTGTGACCACATCTGCACATTTCTTACACAGGTCCCCTTTTTATTTATAAAAATTGCACAAAAAATCTAGAGAACTTGGATCATCATTCACTGGTCTGTTTTCCTTCCCACAGACCAATCAAGGTTCAGCCTGGAAATATTTTCAGGTGTTCAAAACAACTCTTTTTTTTTTAAGGTTTATTTATTTTATTATGTATCAGCATGTATGACTGCAGGCCAGAAGATGGCACCAGATCTCATTGCAGATGGTTGTTAGCCACCTTGTAGTTGCTGAGATTGAACTCAGGACCTCTGGAAGAGCAGTCAGTGCTCTTAACCTCTGAGCCATCTCTCCAGACCTCAAAGCAATTCTTAATTACATAGTGTGAGGCAAGCCAGAGCTACAGGAAATCTTGATCTAAACCAATGGTTCTCAACATTTCTAATGCTGTAACTCTCTAGTAAAGTTCCTCATGATGTGGTGAGCCCCCAACCCTAAATTATTATCACTGCTTCTTCATAAGCATACTTGTGTTACAGATATGAACTGTTTTATATATATATATATATATATATATATATATATATATATATATATGTGTGTGTGTGTGTGTGTGTGTGTGTGTGTGTGTGTGTGTGTGTGTTTTCTGATGGTCTAAAGCCAGTCCTGTTATAGGTTGATTTGATATCCCATTGGGATCTGTGACCCCACCCCCCAGGTTATAAACCACTGCTCTAAACTGATCTAAATCATCAAATAAATAGCACTTAAGAAAAAAAATGAAATGAAATTCTTAAACCAGGAAACATTGGAAAATAGAAAGAAATAGAGATTAGAGCAGTAATGCATTTACAGACAATGGCCTGGGACTCAAACCTCTGAGCTGACTTTACTGTGTCAATCGTGATTACACATATCTTCATAGGAGAGTTCTCTGGTTGGAAACTGAATTCTTAGTAGTTCAATCTGTCCTCCCTAAATAGTACACCCACCAATTCTGTCTGTCTTCATTCACCTGGAAGGGATTAATACATGCTAGAAAATGTCAGAGAAAGTCATTCACCCTGACCCATCAGGTCCTTCTTTATGATGGAGACCCCTGCAGCTCACTGCCTTAACATCAGTCTGTGATCCAGCTATTGTCTAAATCTGTTTCCCCCAGCAATGTACACAGGACACTGTTGCTCCTCTTTTGTTTTGAATGGAGAAGCTGTGCTCTACACACAAATCTTTTTCCCCTTACTGCAATGGACAGTCCACTCTGTCACTCAAACTGGTAATTGCAGAAATCTTTGGTGATGCAGACCAGTAATACAAGAATTTTAAGGTGGTTAGTAAGGAGGAAAGGAAGGTCCCCTGTGGGGCTAGCAACAGTGCTCAAGTCCACGTCATCAATGTTGGAGACCTCTACTCAAAACTGCTTTTCACAAAGACTGGAGATGCAGCTGTTCTAGAACTCAAGACACCTTCTTGGCACACCTGGACTTAATTTTGGTTGTGACCCTTTAATGATGTCTTGAGCAGCTTTGAGAGGACTGTTTTTAATGGAGGAATGGTCCTTTCTGCAGTTGTAAATCAGGCTTGTCTCCTTTGTTATGGGAATGCAGCTTTAAATCTGGTTAATCCTGATTAATGAATATTTCCATCTTACCATATTAACCAACAAGGTTAGCATACAACTTACCTTTGGGGTATTTGGGATGGTGCTCTCCCTTACCTACATTCCACTTTGTGACTTCATGTCTCCTCACAATGGGTAAACCCTTATCTTATCAATTCTATTCTTCTAAATCACAGTTTAGTAGTGGAGTGCTACTCTAAACCAGATATTCCACTTACAAGCTTCAGAAAATTTACTTCAGATGGATCCTAAACCTAAATGTTAAATGTTAAAGATACTACAGAGACCAGGGCTCTCCAAGTTTGGCCTATCTGCTTTCCACAGCAACAACAAAAACACTACAGGTGCTATCCTTTCACAGTGATGTCAAAACCAAGGATGTTTCTTAGCACAGTCCTGCTCCCATTGCTCTGCACACACACAGCCAGCAGAGGTAGGTTATTTAGAGGCTGCCACCCTGTCCCAGGGAGTTGCAAGGACCACTCACTCAGGACCTTCAGGAACATGACAAATTCTTTGTCTAGCCACTGGCTCCCATCAAACCAGGGGAGAACCCAGTACACCAGCTCCCTTGGCTTAGCTGGATCACCCAGTCAGAAGACAGCAGCCCCTCACTCATCATGGCAAACCACTCCACCTGACATGAGGACAATGGTCTCTCACTCACCTAGGCCAGCCTCACCTCCCTGTCTGTGGAGAGCAGGTCTTCACTCACCATGGTGCAGCTGTCAAGCTGACCTGCATTCTCCCCACAATGGAGGCCAAGACAAAACACAAAGGACAACTTCTGACTTCTCTAGGAGCTGAGCTAAGCTGGAAGCCTGGCTCCTGGAAGTGCCTTCCTATCTGACTGGTGAGTCTGCTGGAGGCTCTGATTGGACAGTGAGGCCTGAGTGACAGGACCAGTGAGCTGAAGTAACAAGTACAGTAGTTCCCAGTCTTGGCCTCCAATCTAAGAACAGACTTATGCCAATTTGGCTGAAAGTTTGTGCCAAGTTCAACAGCAAGTTACTTGTTAAGGTACACCAGTAGATTCTCTTTTAAAAGGTGGTATACAAATTCAGAAGGAGGCAAATCAGACAATGTTGCATAAGAGGGACACAGAAAAACTCAAGGACATTATAAACAAAGACCATAGTGGCCTTGGGACTGATAATCACAGTCCCATGTGTAGAAAGAGGTGGGTTCTCATGATCAGAAGTCACCCCTCCCCAAAGACCCTGGCCCCAGACATTTACCAGCTCTACAAAGCACATTCCCTGTTTTAGAGAAGGTGCTCTGTTTCTTTCTCAATACAACAGGGACTTAGAGAAACTTTCCAAGGGCTACACAGGTGGCCAAGCTCAAAGAGGGTTTTTAGTTTTTAGTGTTTACTAGATGTTCTGCACTTAGAATATGATGTTTAGATGTAAGATTCATTTGGAGTTAAATACTCATCTCATACACTGGGTAGCATTCTACTACTAAGCTATATATATATGGGTGGAATCAGTGATAAAAAGGATTTGCCACTGATTAGGAGATAGTCATATAAAGTATAATTTAGCTAAGTGTAGGCTGCTTTTAAAATAACCCATATAAGTAGTATGTTAATCAAGGCTGTTGGAGATTAAGATGCTAGGATGTAAATATTGACTCATCTTTTTTTGTACACTGTTATTTGTCACATGTCTGTAATAAAAAGAGGTAATAGGGCTGGGTGGTGGTGGTGCACAGTTGTTATTATTATTATTATTATTATTATTATTATTATTATATTTGCATTTTAATTTTACACATCTGCCATGGGTTCCCTTGTCCTCCCCCCTCAAACCCCACCCCCACCTTACCCTATCCCCTCCCTTCTATTTCCATCTCCTCCAGGGCCAAACTCCCCTGGGGATTCATTTAAACATGGTGGATTCAGTACAGGCAGGTCCAGTCCCCTCCTTCCAGGCTGAGCAAAGTGTCCCTGTGTAAGCCCAAGGTTCCAAACAGCCAGCTCATGCAAGAAGGGCAGGTCCTGGTCCCACAGCCTGGATGCCTCCCAAACAGTTCATGCTATTCAATTGTCTCACTTATCCAGAGGGCCTCATCCAGCTGGGGGCTCCACAGCCTTTGGTTCATAATTCATGTGCTTCCATTCATTTGGCTATTTGTCCCTGTGCTTTTTCCAATCTTGGTCTCATCAATTCATGCTCTTACAGTCCCTCCTCTTTCTCAACAATTGGACTCCTGGAGCTCCACTTGGGGCCTGGCCCAGGATCTCTGCATCCACTTCCATCAGTTATTGGATGAGAGTCACAGCTCAACTGTTAGGGTGTTTGGCCATCTGATCACCAGACTAGGTCAGATCAGGCTTTCTCTCGACCATTGCCTACAGTCTACAGAGGATGTATCATTGTGGATTTCAGGGAACCTCTCCAGCACTCTGCCTATTCCTGTTCTCATTTGGTCTTCATTTATCATGGTCTATTATTACTTGTTCTCCCTTTCTGTTCTTGATCCAGCTGGGATCTCCTGCTCCCCTAAGCTCTCTTTCCCTAGATGTTAGGGACCAAGATGTCAGGAACCAAACATGAACCATGGAAAGTACTAGCTAAACCAAAGAACAACTCATAAGCCCCTTCCCAGAGCAGTAACCAGAGGCCTCCCAAGATAAGAGAACATTCCACAGTCAGGTGCCATGACAACCGAAGGTAAAGAGCATTCCAGGGTCAGGCAGCCTAGCAACAGAATATACTGCCCTTGACCAGTGACCTTAGCCGACATCTCGCAGTTGCACTATCTGCCTCACACGTCTTGCACCCCTTCCATGTTCTACACGCCCCTTTTCCCTTTCCCTCCTTCCTGCCCCTTCCCCCTTATGCTATATAAGCCTTGAGGAGAAAAATAAAGATTGGCAGCTTGATCAGAATTCTGTCTTGTTGTCCATCTTTTGTGTCCCCCTTCCCTTTCATTCTCTCCCACAGGTGGGTCACCCCTCATTGACACCCCGCTGGCCGGGGCACCTCGAACCTTGCCTTTCATTACTCCCACTGTTGTCCAGGTTGTTCATGTAGATTTCATCCATTTCTCTGTCATTGGATGATCCCTGTGTCTTTCCTAGGGTCCCGTTTTGTAGGTAGTCTCCCTGGTGTTGTGTAGCAGTCTAGTCATCTTTGTTTTACATCTAGTATCCTCCTATGAGTGAGTACATACCATGTTTGTCCTTCTGAGTCTGGGTTACCTCACTCAGGATGATTTTTTCTAGACCCATCCATTTGCCTGCAAACCTCATGATGTCATTGTTTTACTCTGCTGAGTAGTACTCCACTGTGTATATGTACACATATTTTCTTTATCCATTCTTCAGTTGAAGGGCATCTAGGTTGTTTCCAGGTTCTGGCTATTACAAACAATGCTGATATGAACATAGCTGAGCAAATGCTCTTGTGGTATGATTGAGCATTCCTTGGGTATATGCTCAAGAGTACTACAGCTGGGTCTTGGGGGAGATGGATTCCCAATTTTCTAAGGAAGTGCCATATTGATGATTTCCAAAGTGCCTGTACAAGCTTGCATTCCCACCAGCAGTGGAGGAGAGTTCCCCTTGCTGCACATCCTCTACAGCATAAGCTGTATTCTGTGTTTTTGATCTTAGCCATTCTGACAGGTGTAAGGTCGTATCTCAGAGTCTCTTTGATTTGCATTTCGTGGATAATTAGGGATGTTGACCAATTCCTTAAATGTCTTTCAGCCATTTGAAATTCTTCTGTTGAGGATTGTCTGTTTATTTCTATAGCCCATTTCTTAATTGGACTGTTGGGCATTTTGATGTCTAATTTCTTGAGTTCTTTATATATTCAGGATATCAGACCTCTGTCAGATGTGGGGTTGGTGAAGACCTTTTCCCATTCTGTAGGCTGTGGCTTTGTCTTGTTGACTGTGTCCTTTGTTCTACAAAAGCTTCTCAGTTTCAACAGGTCCCATTGATTGATTGTTTCTCTCAGTGTCTGTGCTACTGGTGTTATATTTAGAAAGTGATCTCTGGTGCCAATGCGTTCAAGACTACTTCCTACTTTCTCTTCTATGAGGTTCAGAGTAACTGGATTTATGTTGAGGACTTTGATCCACTTGGACTTAAGTTTTGTGCATGGTGACAGATATGGATCTATTTGCAGCCTTCTATACATTGACATCCAGTTATGCCATCACAATTTGTTGAAGATGCTTTCTTTTTTCCATTGTACATTTTTGGCTTCTTTGTCAAAAATTATATGTTCATAGGTGTGCAGGTTAATGTCAGGGTCTTCAATTCGATTCCATTGGTCCACATGTTGGTTTTTATGCCAGTACCAAGCTGTTTTTATTACAGTAGCTCTATAGTAGAGCTTTAGGTCGGGGATCGTGATGCCTCCAGAGGTTGATTTATTGTACAAGATTCTTTTGGCTATCATGGATTTTTTGTTTATCCATATGAAGTTAAGTATTATTTTTTCTAGATCTGTGAAGAATTGTGTTGGTAATTTGATGGGGATTGTGTTGAATCTGTAGATTGCTTTTGGTAAGATCGATATTTTTACTATGTTAATCCTGCCTATCCATGAACATGAGAGGTCTTTCCATTTTCTGGCATCTTCTTCAATTTCTTCTGTCAGGGACTTAAAGTTCTTGTTATAGGTCCTTCACATGCTTAATTAGAGTAACCCCAAGGTATTTTATATCATTTGTGGCTATTGTAAAGGGTGATATATCTCTGATTTCCTTCTCAGCCTGTTTATCTATTGTATATAAGAGGGCTACTGATTTTTTTGAGTTGATCTTGTATGTTGCTGATGGTTTTTATTAGCTATATCAGTTCCCTGATTGAATTTTTGGGGTGACTCATGTATACTATCATGTCATCTGCAAATAGGGAAAGCTTATTCCTTTCCAATTTGTATCCCCTTAATCTCTTTATGATGTCTTATAGCTCTGGCTAGAACTTCAAGTACTATATTGAATAAGTATGGGGAGAGGGGACAGCCTTGCCTTGTTCCTGATTTTAGTGGTATTGCTTTGAGTTTCTCTCCATTTAATTTGATGTTGGCTGTTGGTTTGCTGTAGATTGCTTTTACTATGTTTAGGTATGTTCCTTGTATTCCTGATCACTCCAAGACCTTTATCATGAAGGGGTGTTGGATTTTGTCAAATGCCTTTTCTGCGTCTAGTGAGATGATCATGTGGTTTTTTTTCTTTGAGTTTGTTTATATGGTAGATTACATTGACAGACTTTTGTATGTTGAACCACCCTTGCATCCCTGGGATAAAGCCTACTTGATCATGGTGGATAATTGTTTTGATGTGTTCTTGGAGTCTGTTTGCCAGAATTTTATTGAGTATTTTTGCATCAATGTTCATGAGGGAGATTGCTTTGTATTTCTCTTTCTTTGTTGCATCTTTGATTGGTTTAGGAATCAGGGTAATTTCAGCCTCATAGAAGGCGTTTGGTAATATTCCCTCTCCTTCTATTGTGTGGAACAATTTAAAGAGTATTGGTATTAAGTCTTCTTTGAAGATCTGGTAGAATTCTGCAGTGAAACCATCTGGTCCTGGGCTTTTTTTGGTTGGGAGACTTTTAATGACTGATTCTATTTCCTTAGGGGTTATTGGAATATTTAAATGGCTTATCTGGACTTGATTTAACTTAAGTATGTGGTACCTATCCAGAAAATTATCCATTTCTTTTAGATGTTCCAGTTTTGTGGAGTAGAGGTTTTTGAAGTATGACCTGATGATTCTCTGGATTTCCTCATTGTCTGTAGTGATGTCCCCCTTTTCATTTCTGATTTTGTTAATTTGGATGCTCTTTCTCTCTGTCATTTGGTGAGTTTTGATAAGGGCTTGTCTATCTTGTTGATCTTCTCAAAGAACCAACACTTTTTTTCATTAATCCTTTGTGTTGTTCTCTTTATTTCTATTTTATTGATTTCAGCTCTCAATTTGATAATTTCCTGGCATCTGTTCCTCCAGGGAGACTTTGCTTCTTCCTGTTCAAGGGCTTTCAGGTGTGCTGTGAAGTCATTAGCTTGAGATTTCTCCAGCTTCTTTATGTGGGCATTTAGTGCTATGAATTTCCCTCTTAGCACTGCTTTCATAATGTCCCATCAGTTTGGGTATGTGGTGTATTCATTTACATTGATCTCTAGGAAGTCTTTAATTTCTTTCTTTGTTTCTTCCCTAACCCATTGGTGATTCAGTTTAGCATTATTCAGTTTCCATGAGATTGTAGGATTTCTGTAGTTATTTATGTTGTTGAAATCTAACTTTAAACCATGGTGGTCCAATAGAACACAGGAGGTTATTCCAATTGTTTTGTATCTGTTGATATTTGCTTTGTGGCCAAGTATGTGGTCGATTTTAGACAAGGTTCCATGGGGTGCTGAGAAGAAGGTATATTCTTTTTTGTTCAGGTAGAATGTTCTGTAGATATCGATTAAGTCCATTTGATCCATAACATCAGTTAAGACCATTATTTCTCTGTTAAGTTTCACTTTGGCCTATCTGTCCAGAGGTGAAAGTGGGGTGTTGAAGTCTCCCACTATTAATGTGTGGGGTTTTATATGTGATTTAAGCTTTAGTGATGTTTATTTTACATATGTGGGTGCCCTTGTGTTTGGGGCATAAATGTTCAGAATTGAGACTTCATCTTGGTGGATCTTTCCTGCGATGAGTATGTAATGTCCTTCATCATCTCTTTTGATTGATTTTAGTTTGAAGTCTCTTTTGCTGGATATTAAGATGGCTACACCAGCTTGCTTCTTAAGACCATTTGATTGGAAAGTGTTTTCCCAGCCTTTTATTCTTAGGAGTTGTCTGTCTCTGAATTTGAGGTGTGTTTCTTGTATGCAGCAGAAAGATGGGTCCTGTTTTCATAGCCATTCTGTTAGTGTGTCTTTTTATAGGTGAATTAAGTCCATTGATATTAAGGGATATTAATGACCAGTGATTGTTCATTCCTGTTATTATTTTCAATTTTTGGTGGTAGTGTGTGTGTACTTCTCTTCTTTGGGGTTTACTGCTGTGGTGTTTTCTATTGCCAGTGTTTTCATGGGTGTATCTGCCTTCCTTAGGTTGGAATTTTCCTTCTATTGCTTTCTGTTGGGCTGGGTTTGTGGATAAGTATTGTTTAAATCTGGTTTGGTCTTGGAAGTTCTTCTTCACTCCATCTATGATGATTGAAAATTTTGCTAGGTATATTAGTCTAGGCTGGCATCCATGGTCTCTTAGTGTCTGCATTGTATCTGTCCAGATCCTTCTGGCTTTCAAAGTCTCCATTGAGAAATCAGGTGTTATTCTGATTGGTTTGCCTTTATAAGTCACTTGTCCTTTTTCTTTTGCTGCCCTTAATATTCTTTCTTTATTCTATATGTTTGGTTGTTTAATTATAATGTGGCGAGGGGAATTTTTTGGAGGGTCTAGTCTGTTTGGTTTTCTATAGGCTTCATGTATCTTCATAGACATTTCATTCTTTTAGGTGGGAAAGTTTTCTTCTATGATCTTGTTAAATATATTTTCTGTGCCTTTGAGTTGGTATTTTTCTTCTTCTTCTATCCCTATTATTTGTAGGTTTGGTCTTTTCATGGTGTCCCAAATTTCTTAGACATTTTGGGTCATGAATTTGTTGGTTTTAGTGTTTTCTTTGACTCATGAATCTATTTCTTCTAACGTATCTTCAACACCAGAGATCCTCTCTTCCATCTCTTGCATGCTGTTGGTTATACTTGCATCTGAAGTTCCTATTTATTTACTCAGATTTTCTCTTTCCAGAATTCCTTCTGCTAGTGTCTTCTTCATTTTTTTCTATTTCCCTCTTCAGGTCTTGGACTGTTTCCCTTGCTTTTTCATGATTTTCTTTCAGGGACTTATTGTCTTCTTCTGCTTTAATTGTCCTTTCCTCTAGGTTTTTATAGCGTTCTTCACATTTTTTGTTTGTCTGTTCCTCCACTTTATTTTTGATTTCTTCTATTTAAGGCTCTAGCCACTTCATGATGTTAATTAGAAGGTTGTTTTCTTCTTCTTCTTCCATTCCGTGATGTTCAAGTCTAGCTGTTAGAGAAGGGTTAGGTTCTGGTGATGCTGTATTGTTCTTTATTTTGTTGTATGTATGTCTGCCTTCATGTCTGCCCATCTCCTCTTGGGTTCGTTCTTGGTCCTATCAATGTACTTTGTTCCAGACAGAGCTGACAGATTCAGGGAACCTCTCTCTGGTCCAGATGGGAGCTCTGGTCCAGATTAGAGTGCTGGCAGGATAGGAGCTGGGGGGCTGGACTCTGAGTCTCAGGAATTCCCTGGGGTGTCCTTGTCTTGTCCAGATGGGAGCTCCTCTTGTCCAGATGGGAGTTCCATGACAGGATGGAAGCTCTGGTCCAGATGGGAGTTCCAGGGCAGGATAGAATGCTAGACATTGGTCTGTGAGTCTCCAGAAGTGGCTGGGGTCTCCAGCAGATGTGTGTGGGGGCAAGGCTTTGAGGTTGTAGTGTCCACTGGAGGCTGTCTCTTGTCCAGATGGGAGTTCCAGGGTTGATGGGAGCTGGGGGCTGGTCTCTGAGCCTCAGGAAGTGGCTGGGGTCTCAGACAAATGGGTGTGGGGGCAGGGTGTGGAGACTGCAGGGTCTGCCTGAAATCTTGGAAAAGGGGAGACTTCCCACAGAGCCCACCAAATGGCTGCAAACTGGGGCCAAGTTGGGCAGGTCCTCCTGCAATGGCTGGTTCCCAGGGGTGGGACCCAGGTGCAGTTGCCTCTCTGACTATAACCCCAGGCACTCACCTCTGGTCCAGATGGGAGTTCCAGGGTGGCTGGGAGCTGGAGGCTGGTCTCTGAGTCTCAGGACGTGGCTCGGGTCTCAGACAAATGGGTGTGGGGGCAGGGTATGGAGACTGCAGTGGTACACAGATCTCTATGAGTTCGAGGCCTGCTTGGTCTACAGAGTGAGTTCCACGACAGCTAGAAAGCTACACAGAGAAACCCTGTGTCAAAAAGCCAAACCAAACCAAACCAAAACAGGTAATGGGATGCTCATCCATGAGAAAAGAGAGAGACCCTCTGTGTAAAGATTTCTCTATCATAAGCTAGAGCATTATAGTTTAAAGAAGGATTTTTAGTTGTGTTGTATTGGAGGCTGTACACATCAATTTGATGGTGTTTGGTTATGTATTTTCTGCTTTTTTGTATTGTCAACACACACCCATTAAAACTAAAAGCATAGTTATTGTAGTAATGCCATGTATTATATGAAGACTATCTTGTGTTTTTGTCACTGTTTGTTGTGGCAAGGATATGTGGGTCACATGGATCTGTGGAGAGAAGACTCAAAGGAATCTTAAGAATGAATCTAGCCTTTCATAGCTGCAGAGTGGTCCAGCCTGGAAGGATGGAAGCCCTTTCCCTTCTCCTTGGGCATTTTATTTACTCTTTGTTTTACAGTTTAGCCAGTTAATTTCTGTACCTTCAAAGCATCCTAAAATGATATGCAAGAGATAAAATGCCAAGTTCAATTTCCTTGAATTATCAGGTACCTTGGTATTCTGGGTTTCCTGAATCAAATTTTGCATAGGCCTTTGATCTTTGGGAGGCTCTGAGACAAGATTCTCATTGGGTGATAAGGGAAACAAAAGGTGTTGGTAAAACAAAGGATGGATTAGGGCTAGGTGCTACTCTCTGGAGCCAGGCCATGAGTAGGTCAGCAAGAATGCAGCTACATGTTCTCTCTAAAGTTTAGTTTGACAGATTATAACTAGAAAATAATAATTTATTTTATTTTCTTATACACAGATTTTTTTTAACTGTTTCTTGTTAAATTCTTGTTGCTGAGCACTATCTTATTCTTATTGGAGACATTCCTATGTGACCACTTTTGGGCATCTTAGTTAGAGTTTTTATTGCTGTTAAGAGATACCATGACTATGACAACTATTATAAAAGAAAACATTTGTAATCTTTTACATATTGACATCCAGTTATGCCAGTACCATTTGTTGAAGGTACATTCTTTTTTCCATTGTATAGTTTTGGCTTCTTTATCAAAAATCAGGTGTTCATATGTGTGTGGATTAATGTCAGGGTCTTCAATTAGATTCCATTGGTCTGTATGTTGGTTTTTATACCAGTACCAGGCTGTTTTTATTACTGTAGCTCTATTGTAGACCTTGAGGAAAGGCATGGTGATGCCTCCAGAGGTTGCTTAATCATACAGGATTCTTTTAGCTATCCTGGGTTTTTGTTTTTCATATGAAGTTGAGTATTTTTCTTTCCAAGTCTGTGAAGAATTGTGTTGGGATTTTAATGGGGATTGTATTGAATCTGTAGATTGCTTATGGTAAGATTGCCATTTTTACTATGTTAGTCTTACCTATCCATGAGCATGGGCTATCCCTCCATTTTCTGTTATGTTCTTCAATTTCTTTCTTTACAGATTCAAAGTCCTTATCAAAAAGGTCTTTGACTTGTGTTTTTATTACCTTTCTGTTCTGCCTTCTCATTGGCTCTAAGCCCAGCCATATGACTTTCTTGTCACTAATTGTCTATACAGACCTCCAGGTCTCTATGTTTGGTACTGGGATTAAAGGCATGTGTCACCATGCTTCCCTGTGTCCTTGACCACCCAGAGTCTCTGCCTGGCATGTGATCAGATTAATGGCATGTGCTGCCACCCAGCTCAGCCACAGTTGCCGGCCAAAAGGCCGGTTTCCTGCAGGAAGATTCTCCTTCCTTAAGACCCCCCGCCAGCAGACCCTGCAATCTTCATGCCCTGCCTCCACACTGATCTGCCTGAGAACCTCCACCCACTTTCTGAAAATTGAAGTCCAGCCCCCAGCTCCCATCCAGCCCTGAGCTCACATCAGGAAAAGAGGTGAGTGTCTGGGGTCATATCCAGGGAGGCCTGCCCCTATGTCCCTTCTTTGGGCCCCAGGCATTCCCTGAGAACACCCTAGCAACTCAGCCCCAGTTGCCAGCTAGTGGGCAGGGCTCCCTCAGGAAGGTTTACCTTCACCAAAACTCCCCAGCAGACCCTGCAATCTACATGCCCTGTCCCCATACCCATCTACCCATGACCTCCACCACTTCCTGAGACTTAGAGACCAGCCCCCAGCTCCCATTGGGCCCAGAGCTCCCATCTGGCCCAGAGAGCTCCCATCTATCCCAGATAGCTCCCACCCAGCCCAGAGAGAGAGAGATCTCATGGGACAAAGAGACATCATTGGACCAAGAGTAAACTCAGGAGACAGGGAATCTGCCAGCCTTGATTAGATCAAGACTGGGTTTCTGAGAAGTAGAATCTGCCACCTCTCATTGGACCAAGAGAGGCTTCCTGAAATGCCAAATCTGTCACCTCTGACTGGACCAAGAGTGCTGATAAGACCAAGAATGAATCCATGAGGAGATGGGCAGACATTAAGGCAGAAGTACATACAACAACATAAAGAACAATACAGCATCACCAGAATCTAGCCCTCCTCCAACAGAAAGACCTGAACATCACAAAGTGGAAGAAGCAGAAGAAAGCAACCTTGAGAATAGCATCATGAAGATGGTAGAGGCCTTTAAAGAAAAAAAATCAAAAATAAAATTGAGGAAAAGATAAACCAAAACATGGAGGAAATCAATAAGGAAAATGAGAAGTCAAACAAAAAATGGGAAGAACTCTAAAAAAAAAAAAAAAAAAAACACCTAGAGGAAAAGACAAATAAAGCAGAAGAGAACAAAAAATACCTTAAAGAAAACCATGAAAAAGCAATGAAACAGGTGAGGGAAACAGTCCAAGATGTGAAAAGGGAAATAGAAACAATGAAGAAGACACAAACAGAGGGAATGCTGGAAACAGAAAATCTGAGTAAACAAACAGGGAGCACAGATGTAAGCATAACCAACAGAATACAAGAGATGGAAGAGATGGAAGAGAGGATCTCTCGTGTAGAGGATACAATAGAGGAAATGGATTGTCAGTCAAAGAAAATGCCAATGCCAAAGAAATTATAACACAAAATGTCTAAGAAATCTGGGACACCATGAAAACACCAAACCTATGAATAGTAAGGACAGAGGAAGGAGAAGAATACCAACTCAAGGCAAGGCTGTCCACTCTCCCTATATTTATTCAATATGGTATTTGATGTTCTAGCCAGAGCAATAAGACAACATAAGGAGACCAAGGAGATACAAATTGGAAAGAAAAAAGTCAAGCTTCCACTATTTGCGGATGACATGATAGAATATATGAGTGACCCCAAAAGTTTGACCAAGGATCCCATACAGCTACCTAGTAAAGAGGACCCTATGAAAGATGCAGGGATAGCCAGACAGAGAAATGGATGAGATCTACATGAGCAAACTGGACATGAGAGGGGGTAATGAAGGGCAAGGGTCGGGGGAAAGATAGCTTAGGGGAGCAGGAGATCCCAACTGGATCAAGAACAGAGAGGGAGAACCAGGAAAGAGATACCATGATAAATGAAGACCCCCATGGGAATAGGAAGAAGCAAAGTGCTAGAGAGGTCCGGAAATCCACAAAGATACCTACACAATAGACTACTGGCAATGGTCGAGAGAAAGACTGAACTGACCTACTCTGGTGATCAGATGGCCAAACACTCTAACTGTTGTGGTAGAACTCTCATCCAATGACTGATGGAAGCAGATGCAGAGATCCATGGCCAGGGCCCAGGTGGAGCTCTGGGAGTCCAATTGGCGAGAAAAGGAGGGATTGTATGAGCAAGAGTTGTTGAGACCATGATTGGAAAAAGCACAGGGACAAATAGCCAAACTAGTGGAAACACATGAACTGTGAACCAAAGGCTGAGGAGTAACACACTGGATCAGCCCCTCTGGATAAGTAAGAATGAACTTGAACTATTTCGGTGTTCCCCAGGCAGTGGGAACAGGACCTGTCCTTAGTGCTTGAGCTGGCTTTTTGGAGCCTGGGGCCTATGCTGGGACACTTTGCTCAGCATGGGTGAAGGGAGGAAGGGACTGGACCTACCTTGACTGCATCTACCATGCTGAGCTGAAGCCCCAGGGGAGACCTTGCCCTGGAGGAGATGGGAATGGGGAGTGGATTGGGGGGAAGGAGGGGGTGGGCAGGAGAAGACAGGACAGAGGAATCTGTGGATGATATGTAAAATTAAATTAAATTAAAAAATAAAAAACCGCCTGACTGCTTATGGTTCTCTATTTGACCTTGCTATGTAACCTATGATTTCCAGGCAAACTTTATTTATTAACATACAAATAAAATCACATTTCAGCACAATTAATATATCACCACTTTTCCTTCTTTTATTCTAAAAAGAAAAGAGTTATAACTAATATAAGAAAAATTATATACAATAAGTACAATAACTATATACAATATATACAAGCAATAACTACCTCAACAATTTACAGTTTTCCATTTACATTTGACAAACTCAGAGAAAATATTTCATTATCTATCCTATTTTGGTAAGTCCAAAATGTACCTGATACACTTTCTATCCTATCTTGTATTACCAACAGAAAACTATCTAGAAGGTCTTTTAAATTTATACACTTTACACCTCTATACAGCATTTCTTTTTCAAATGTCTTAACAAGGAAAACTATAAGTATCTAATCTTCAACTAACTATGATTATAACTATCTAATCTTCAACTAATTATGTTTAATTATAACTATCTAATAGAGCCAGTGTTCTTGGTACCCTTGCCAGCCAGGCTCAGGCTCTCAACCTTATTATGCCATTTAAATGAATGAAGTTATTCAGTTGTGTCATGACTACCTATAATGCAGGCACTCTGAAAGCAAGGTGATCAGATCTGTTGTTCTATGACAAATCAATGTTTAGAGTGAGTTCCAGGTCAACCTGGGATTCATAGAAAGACTATTCTTTAAAACAAAATAAGAAAGATAGGAAGGAAGGAAGGAAGGAAGGAAGGAAGGAAGGAAGGAAGGAAGGAAGGAAGGAAAAGGAAGGAAGGAAGGAAGGAAGAGAGAGAGAGAGAGAGAGAGAGAGAGGGAGGGAGGGAGGGAGGGAGGAAGGAAGGAAGGGAGAAAGAAGATTTGGAAAGAAAAAGAAAGCAATTATTAATGAACAGGGAAAACATGATATTTATCCAGTTTTACTAATTTGGAACAGTGATGGAATTATAAAGTAACTAATCTTTGGGATCCTAAGAGGGTTAAATAGAAGGCAAAAGATAAGCAAAAATAAGTAATCTAATAAAGTTATATAACTACTCTTTTTCCCATCTGTAAAACTCTCCCCAATTTTGAACTTGTGTCCCTCTTGTTTTATGGTCACATAAGGAGTAAATGCTTCTTCAGTAGAGACATTATCATCCTGAAAACTCAAGTCTTTTTCCACCACGAGATTCCCAGTGAAATTGGCATATCACGGGTTCCACTACTTTGCAAGGGGTTAGCAAAGGAAATTATATAAATCTCTCTCTAGACAATGCTTATTTTTACCATGCAGGCATATTACAGGAATATCAGTTTGGGAACTGAGGAGTTTTAAAGTCCGAATGGGGGCCAAAATGTAGGGGTACATGCAGTTGCCAAAAAAGGAAAGAGTGGAAGACCTGGGCATGGCTAATCCACCAGAGATGAGTGGATCTAGAGAGCACAGTAGGAGTCAGCTTGTCCTCAGGTACTCCTCAAGCATTGCTCTCTGAACATTTGATCTTTTGGTTCTTACACCCAAATCTCCCTCCCTATCAATTTCTTTATACCCCACAGCTCTTTGTAATTTCCTGAGTGTCCTACCCTTGGAGTGACTTCTGTTTCAGCATTTCCTGAGAACTGGATGTCATCTGGAGTCAACACAATTCTGGGCTCCTAACTGAAGGTTTTGCAGGCATCAGGGAAGGAGACTATCTCCCAAATGCTGGGATTGCAGGCATCCAACTCTAAGCTCAACTGGGTATGATCTTAAACTGACCTATCTTTGGATCAGAGAATTGAATGATTAAGATTTTAAAAAGAACCATCAGTTTTTGATGAACAGTAATACTTCTTGAAATTCTATAATAATAATTTAAACTGAAAACCTTTTTCATTTGTTCTCATTAACTAGGTAATTTTGTTTTGCTTTGTTACTTACATCCATGTAAAAATGTTTGAACTGTTTGTGTGTACATACCTTTGCATGATGTGCTACTGCTAGCCGCAGGAGAACATAATGGAATTCAGCTACTATCACAAAAGCTACTACTTGGAAAAGTCAAGGATACTTCTGCAGGTCAAGCCATGGTTTAAGAAGTCTTGGTAAAGCTGGGCAATGGTGGTGAGTGCCTTTAATCCCAGCACTCTTGAGGCAGAGGCAAGCAGATCTCTGAGTTTGAGGCCAGCCTGGTACAGAGTGAATTCCCGGAAAGGCACAAAGCTACACAGAGAAATCCTGTCTTCAAAAACCAACCCCAAAAAAAACAAAAAGCAAAAACAAACAAACAAACAAAAAAAAAACCAACTCTTGGTGATATTTTGGCTTTTGTATATGTATTCGCTGGTTCATAAAGTGATTTCTTTGTGTGCTTTCAGGAACTCCTAACAGCATATTTACCTAAAGTACCTATTAAGCATCCAAGGCCAAATGAAACTACACCTGTTTCCTAGGTGAGGTGGATAGTTTATTTCTTGTGCAATTTAAGGTGAGACCCTCCTTTCTTATACAACCTTACAAGCAGACCCCTAACTTCTTACCTAACCACTTCTAGGATTGTAGACTGAGCACACACTAGTCATGAGCACTCAGTTGACCTCCTCTTCTACCATTCCCATTCTGGGTTGTAAAAGAAATCCCAATGGTCACTGCCTGAGGAAAATTCTTACCTGCCTTTATGACCCTGTAAGAATTCAAGCCTGATGACCTTGCTCTGGCAGAGGATCACTATTGCTTGCATTTATAACTGAACACCTCAGAGACTTGAGAGGACTGAGGTATAAGGAGAACTTGAGGATGGAAAACTGAGAGGGATAAGGAGGATTTCAACCAGAGAGAACATGTGGACAAGATGGAGGATGAGGAAAAGCCAGATGGGGAAGTCCTAGCTGGGTAATGATGAAATCAAAAGGACCTAGATGAGGCCGAATTAAGATGAGAGAATTAAGGTAGAACTTAGCACAGTAGATAAATGTAGAGAGAAATCAGGCAAGAATAGAGCTAGGCATGAGAACAGAACTGAAGCTCTGTAGATAGGATGTTATCCCAAAGGAATATGATAGATGGACAAAAAACATGGTGTACTTAGATTCGTTTCCTGAAAATAGTTCCCACCATTTATACTTTCTCTTCTGAGTCCCTGGGAAGTATATTATTAAGGCTGGTCCTTTTAATAATATACAAGAATGTATATGTGGCAGTGAGAGGACTTTTGGTGTCTATTATCTACTTATACTATGTAAGTTCTAGAAATGTAAGCAGGAGAATCATTTGGCTGCAAGTGACCTCAATGAACTAATTTGGGTTTTAAAATGATGTATGTGTTAGTGTGGGAGTGTGTGTGCATATGCCACAACACAAGTGAAGATATAAGAGGAAAATTTGTAGGAGTGATATGGGTTTCTTAGAGGTTGAACTCAGATCATGAGGCTTAGCAGCAACCAATTTCACTCATGGAAACTATTCTCTAGCATTCCTTTGTGTTTCTGAGAAAGTGTTAAGAACTAGTGTTTAGTCCTCATAATAAACTAACACATTCCATACACAAAAAGGAAAAAGAAAACAAAAGAGATAGCAGTATATCATTTTCATTTGGAAATAGGATTTATTATTCAATTTTTCCTGTTTTTCATTATGCTTCAATGAAAATATTTCTACAATCTAAAAAGAAGACCATATTTTACTGATATAATTTTTCAACTAATCTTATTTGAGCATCAGTGAGACAGCTCTTTTGGAAATGTCTGTCTTGTGCAAGACTGTAATCTCATCTTGATCGCCATATGAAGTTGAACAAAGTAGACCACACAAAGTTGTCTTCTTTTCTCCACACATCTGTCATGGCCTAAAAAATCCCATAGTCACACTACACAAACATACAACAGAATGTTTTAAACAATAAATCTCATTGACATTACATTACCTAGCATCTCTGGATTATTTCCATAGAAGGCAATACTTCAATATATTGTGCCAAATGGGTAACTGATGAGGACATGAAGATGTATGGAACTTCAAATACTACATACATATCCATAGTACAACAAGTTATATTGTGAAATATAGAGTTGACTGCTGATTACCCTACTTTAATACATCACTTCCACATAGATGAAAATGTTACTTTGGATACACATGAGACACTCAATGTTTTTTATATATTCATTTATTTTTAATCATTTTAACATTAACATTCTTAATATGTGTTGACAAAACAGCAAACATTGGGAGTACATTATCTACCCTTAGACTTGTACTCTGGAGACTCACACATGAGGATCATGAGTTCAATTTTATCTTTGACTAATTTCTACCATTCAAGTGGGGCTGGATAATAAAAAACATTTCAAGGGAATTTGTGAAAATATATGAAAAAGATAAAACCAGGAATAGAAACCCATCACCCTTTCACAGACATACTTGCATGAAAATATGATTACATACTGCCTAATGTTTAAATAAAAATGTACAACTTAGATGATTCCCATCCCATTCTATACACTGTAGCAGAAAAAGATCTTTCACTAACTAAAAGCACAATAGAAGATGAACAAAAGCCACAGAACGAATATAAGGACCACAAAATCAACTTCAATAAATGAATTTGCTACACACAGAATACAATATAATATCTACCTCAAATGTTGAAAAATAGAAGCCACAATGTCTTTAGTGAACTTTGTTAATAAATTTACTTACTTCAAGGTTATGACGAAACGGTTTTTTCTTGAACCTGAAGATAAACACTATGTCTCCAGTTTTTACCAAATTATTTATGTAAACAGGGGTTGTCTTTTGTATGAGTTTCTCCCTGTTTTCTGATATCAAGATGATATAAAAAAAGCTTTAGAATATTTACAAGACTAGAGAGACATGGCCAAGCCCTTAATACAAGTCCATTGTCAGGTTTTTGACAACTTCCAGTAATTCCTGCTACAAAAAACTCCAAGGGTCTAATCTTTCTGAGAACCAGAATGAACATGTACCTACCCACACAAAGACATTGCATAACTAAAGTTAAAACAACTATTTAAACTAATATTCACTCATGAATGTTTATGTCTTGTAATTCCTGTATCATATGAATTGAGGTATCTGAAGGCTTACAGAGTTTTTCTCCATCATGAATTGGTTCATGTAACAGAAAACAAGCATGTGGACCTAAAGTCAGATAAATCAATCATTCTTTGATTGTGGTATCATTTGGGAAGATTTAAGAAATGCTGTCATGCTGGAAGAAAAATGTCACTGGAGGTTGTCATGGGAGTTTATATTGCCTACCATTTCCCATTTATACTTTATACTGCAGATTAAGGATGTGATTCTTAGCTTTCTACTTTAGCTGCTATGTCTGATACTTGTTTCTATGCCACTTTCAGGGTGATCCTATATTGCTCTGGAACCATGGGCCAAAATAAATGAAACACTTTCATAAGCTCACATTGACGTGATGTTATATCACAGCAACAGAAAAGGCACTATTACACCTGGATTCATTATCTCGCGTAATTAAAGAGAAGTATGAAATCTAAAAGAGTTACTATAGGCTGTTTCATAGGCTGTTTTTCCATGTGAGTTTGCAGGTGTAAACCAAATACAGAGGGACACTATAATGCTTGAACAGATTGTTGACACATGTGAGAGTTTTTCACAAGAATAATCTTGTGTAATTGAATGTAAGTGTGTTGGCTAAAGATCTTACCAAATCCTTTATTATAGATTTTCTTTGGTATGAAGTTTTTCAAAGTCTAGTGTTATATTCATAGACTTTAACAAACCAATTACACACTAATAGAATTACTCTTATGGGTTCCTCTCCAGCATATTTTTTTAATGTATTTTAAGATGACTCTGTTATGAATAGGCTTTATCACACTGATTACATTCATATGGTTTATCTCCAGTATGTATTCTTTTATGCAATTGAAGACTACTAAGGTGAGGTAAGGCTTTACTACATTGACTGAAATCCTAGGACTTCTCACCAGTACATGTTCTTTCATGTCTTTGACAATAATTGTAATGGGAAAAGACTTTACTACACTGATTACATTCATAGGGCTTCTCTCCAGTATGTATTCTTCTATGTCTCTGAAAATGACACTGACAGTCAAAGGCTTTACAATAGTGATTGCTTTCATAGGGTTTCTCTCCAGTATATGTTCTTTCATGTCTTTGACAATAATTGTGATGGGCAAACGTTTTACCACATTGATTACATTCATTGGGTTTCTCTCTAGTATGTGTTCTTTTATGCAATTGAAGATCAAAACAAGCAAAGGCTTTACCACACTGATTGCATTCACAGGGTTTCTCTCCATTATACGATCTTTCATGTCTTTGACGATAACTGTGATGGTCAAAGGCATACACTGATCACATTCCTAGGTTTTCTCTTTAGTGTCTCTTCTTTCGTGTTTTTGACAATAATTGTTATGGGCAAATGTTTTACCACATTGATTGCATTCATAGAGCTTCCCTCCAGTATGTGTTCTTTCATGTCTTTGAAGATCACTATGACAAATAAAGGCTTTACCACACTGATTACATTCATAAGGCTTCTCTCCAGTATGTATTCTTTTATGCCTTTGAAGATGACCATGTTGTGCAAAGGCTTTACCACATTGATTACATTCATAGGGTTTCTCTCCAGTATGTATTCTTTTATGCCTTTGAAGATGACCGTGTTGTGCAAATGCTTTACCACATTGATCACATTCATAGGGTTTCTCTCCAGTATGGGTTCTTTTATGCAACTGAAGATCACCAAGACAAACAAAGGCTTTACCACATTGATTACATTCATAGGGCTTCTCTCCAGTATGTGTTCTTTCATGTCTTTGAAGATGACTATAACGGGGAAAGGCTTTACCACAGTGATTACATTCATAGGGTTTCTCTCCAGTATGTATTCTTTCATGCATTCGAAGATGACTGTATTGCACAAAGGCTTTACCGCATTGATTACATTCATAAGGTCTCTCTCCAGTATGTATTCTTTTATGCAATTTAAGATCACTAAGATGAGGAAAGGCTTTACCACAATGATTACATTCATATGGTTTCTCATCAGTATGTCCTTTTTTACACAATTGAAGCGAACTGTGACAAACAAAGGCTTTACCACACTGATTACATTCATAGAGTTTCCCTCTAGTATGGGTTCCTCGATGTATTTGGAGACTACTATGACATGCAAAGTCTTCTCTATAATGAATACCTTCACAGAGTTTCTTTCCAGTATGAATTCTTTCATGCCTTTGAAGATGACTCTGATATGCAAATGCATTAACACATAGAGTCCATTCAGAGGATTGGTCTCCTGTATAACTTCTTTCACACCTGCAAG
>NW_023412722.1:0-19043 GCF_903995425.1 Onychomys torridus
ACCCCAAGGATGGGATTTTCCAACTCAAGGCATCTCCTAAGTAATGTCTATAGATTGTGAGTCATTTTCACAGAAGACACCTTTGTACAAGTTTACATATGTTCAGGAGCTTCAGTCAACCCTTTTTTATTTTAACAGAGGAGCAAAGTGGGAGAGAGGGATAGAACCACTTTCTCTTGGATGCAATTATCTGAAGAAAAATAGACAAAGAGGGCAAACTACCTTTCATTGTCCATGACCGCATTCAACCACGGGTATCTCTCTAAAAGCCCACTCTCTAGCTACTGGCCATCAAGTCCACTGGATAAGTGGCTTGCTATGCCCACTGCAGCAGCACACTAAACCATCGCTCCT
This sequence comes from Onychomys torridus, assembly GCF_903995425.1. Lineage (NCBI taxonomy): Eukaryota > Metazoa > Chordata > Mammalia > Rodentia > Cricetidae > Onychomys > Onychomys torridus. Next base: position 355 of record NW_023412722.1, read on the forward strand.
GCACAGTAGGCTTAGGGCTCACACAGGAGACCAGGGAATCATTTTCCTGCAGGTACCCTGACTTCCTGCAACAGGAACACCTGCCATCTTTGGAGTTGGTGCCTACAGCAGTGCACATCAAAGCATACAGGTCAAGCTACAGTGTTGCCAGGGAAACCAACACCTTCAACTGCTCTTCCCATTATTCTCTACTTTTGAAGGAAGTCAAGAAACAAACTCTCCTAAGGAGAAAACCACACACCATCTAGGTCTCATGATAGACCAGAGCACTGGTGTGATTCCAGTAAAGGAAACTTACTTGACTGGTTTGGGGTCAAATGTGCTTCCTTCACAGCTCACCTCCCTCATCCTCAGCCAGAAAGTCTGTTAGGGGCATGGTCTTCCCCCTTTTCTCCTTCTCTCCTCCTCCTCCTCCTCCTCCTCCTCCTCCTCCTCCTCCTCCTCCTCCTCCTCCTCTCTCCTCCTCCTCTCTTCTTCTTCTTCTTCTCTTCTTCTTCTTCTCTTCTTCTTCTCTTCTTCTTCTTCTTCTTCTTCTTCTTCTTCTTGCTGAGGCTTCCATGTTGTGTGGGAGGAGGAGAGAATGCAAAGGTTGACTTTTTTTTTTTTAATAGGGAGCCGTGGCCCACTCCAGGGACAAGGGCAGCAGGAAGCCTGGTGGCTCTGCCACTTGGCCCAGAGGAAGGATAATGGTGACATTTACCAGAGGAAGAATGTGCCTCCTCTTATCTCAGCTGACAGCAAGAATGCCAGGCATATTTCTAACGTTCACAGCACTGGAGTATCGTTGTAAAGGCCCATGAGCCACTGAAATTGCAGGAACCATGTAGGGAAACCAGGTCAGTGTTATTCGTGACCTTTCTTATGGTTGTGAGGCTTCAGTCAAGCCGAGCTGGATCCCTGGACACACTCAGTTTCTGTTGTGTTAGCCAGCTGGCTCCCCTGGGCTCCCTGACTTCTCTTTATCCTGACCTTTTCTCTCAAGCTGTCAGAGAGCAAGTCCTCTGCTGTGTTTCTATGTTGACTTCTCACTCCACAGAGACCCATTTCCTCCAGACTTTGCTACCTGTGGTACAGCTAAATTACCCTGAGACATTCATTTCTGTCAGGCTGGCGGAGCTCAGACCTATTCCTTCTTATGGAATGACTGAGCTCAGGGATCTGTGTGCAGATGTGCATGAGGCTGAACTGTAGAGGGGCCAAGACAAACAGCTGAACAGCATCATTCTTACACAAGATGACTTCTTGTTTTCTTCTCAATCCCTGGGAGAGCTTCAAGGATGATATTTTTCCTGGTGTCCCTGTCAATTTGGACACAGAAACAGAATGGCCCTTCAGACTGTCGTTCTGATTAACTGATGACTTGCTGTTCGCTCATGGGTTTCATTACCCTTATAAGAAAGATTTCCACGCTGCCCCGAGATGCCTGTTGTATCTAGCCGAGCTCAAATGAATAGCCATACACAGAGGTGCTGACTCTGGGCCAGGTAGTGATGAGGAGTGGTGGAGAAGAGGACAAAAACGTTGGCATGTTCTCCATTCATTCACATGGGAGATGAAGTCCAGCAGGACTTTCTGAGGAGTCTTCTGAGAACATCCTTAGATGGTCCTTTCCAGGAAAAGAGAGATATCCAACATGGAACTGCCCGGGGAAGGATAAATCTCTCATTCTGATAATCAGATGAGATGCTCCTGTTAGTTGACTTCTAAACGTTTGTGTTCACACCTGTAGATGGCTTTTCTAGCCTTGGACAGTGTGAAGGAAAAATCATGTACTGGGCAGTATCCATCGAGGCTGATACCCAGTCAAGCTCCCGGTAACAAGTGACCATGGCAGTGGCAAAGTGGGGCTGTGCACAACCGTAATCAAAAGTGAGTCGTCACTCATTTATATTACTCCCCTCAAAGCTCAGGGAACATTATGGGATGTGGAGGGAACAAACAATGTAAGAGCTGGGGGAAGGGGTCGAATGCCGTGTAGCTATCATTTCTGAATGAAGCTTTCTGTTGGCCCACCCAAAACTTGGCAGTGATCTCCAGATACACAACTTTTGTGAGTTGTCACCCATGCTGGAGTTGTTGTCCTGTGAGACAGCTGTCTTTATGTTCCCCACTCTCCTATAAGCAGCCCCTTAAACATACTCCTGTGAGTAACCCGAATAAGCCTAGTTACTAAGCTGGGCTCAGGTAGGACCATTCCTATGGTCTGTCACCAGTTCCTTCCCTGATCCAGTGTAAGTAGACACTGGAAAACTCAGGTAACACTTTGGAGTTCTCAGAACATGGGAAGCTAGGATCAGGAGAAGCAATTCTTGGACCATCATGCCAGGGGTTGAATGATTGGCACACACACTGTCTCTGATGCCAACATTTCAGGCAACATTACCACCCCCATTAGACAAGGCAAAGGGCTTCAGAAACATGTGGATGGTTGACATCATTAATAGTTGCTCATGGGGGACCCAGCCAGACCACCCACACTACGTCCACTATCCTCAAGGCCAGGTGGGAATGGGCAACGATCTTACGGTATTTAAAATGTCATGACTCATCTTAGGCTTCAGGGGAAACGCAGGGATGAAAATCACATTCTCAGAACCCTTGACAGTTTGAGTATTTCTCTCCCTTTGGAGACTAAGACTGATTTATAACAAAGAAGAAAACAGGAGTCACACCTGGATATAACCCCAGCAGTAACGTTCTTAATTGTAATTTTCTCATTTGCAAACCAGGAAGTAGATGTTTACATACCAGGACTGTCTCTGAAGCATCTATAAATTCTTTTTCTATTTTTTAAAAAGATTTATTTATTTATTATGTATACAGTATTCTGTCTGCATGTATCCCTGCCCACCAGAAGAGGGCGCTAGTTCTCATTACAGATGGGTGCTAGGAATTGTACTCAGGACCTTTGGAAGAGCACACAGTGCTCTTAACTCTGAGCCATCTCTCCAGCCCTTTTTCTATTTTTTTAAACTTCTTGTTTATTCTTTGTGTCTTTCACCTCATGCACCTCGGTCCCTTTGATCTCTCCATCCCTTTGTATCTACGCTCTGCTCTTGCAACCTCCCCACAAAATTAACTAAAATAAAATTTAAGAGAAAAAATAGATAGATACATAGATAGATAGATGGATAGAGATGGATGGATGGATGGATATGGATAGAAAGATGGATGAATGGATGGATGGATAGATAGATAGATAGGTAGGTAGGTAGGTAGATCTATCTCTTTATGGAAGCTGTAGTGTGACACAGAGTCAGACATTTTACCCTTTATCCAAATATTTTACTTGCAAGTGCTCATTGTAAAGAGTCATTGGTCTGGTTCAGGGCCTCTGGTTTCTGCTACAGTACTGATGCTGGGACCTCACTGGGACTCCTCTTGGATATTCTGTTGTTGCCCTGTGTCATGGAGATCCTGAAGCTCAAGCAGGTCATAGATGGGGTGGATGTTGGAGTGGGTGAACTCAAGCCATAGTTCTGGGCCAGGGTAGCTGAATGGTTGGTCAGCCCGCCAGCTCTCCCCTGTCCTCAGGACCAGAGTGAGGGTTACCCTAGCTAGCTCACCCTCTGTAGCAAGAAGCAAGGGATGGAGCCAGCTCTCCTGATTTCATGCCCTCAGATGAGCTCTCTCACACCTACACCACCAGGGCCAGCCCTACTGTGTTCTCTAGATCCCCACCACCACACCCCAGATGAGTAGGCAGTACCAGCTATCCCAATCTTAGCCTTAATGGCTGGCTCACCCTTGTCCCTGTCTACAGGGTCAACTCCACTGGGCAGCCCAGGCAAGGTACAGGGTCCATTCTCGAAAGTGCAGCAGCTGGTGAGGAGTTGGGCACCCCACCTGCTGCAGGTGGCACAGGGTGAGGGGAGGAAGGCAACTTTCCCACATGGCAGAGGAGAGGCTCACAGGGGCAGCTCTATTGTGAAGCTTGGGGGAGGTATAGAACCCTTTCTCCTAAGTACTTCAGCCAGTAACAGCCAGTAAGTTTTTCCTAGTGGTGCAGCCAGTGTGTGGCAGGGGGCCAACCCTGTACAGCCCTATCCTATGGCCATGGCCCTGGATGGCAATCAAGCTGTCACCTCAACCTACTCCTTACCTCTTCGGATATGTTTCTGTCGACAAGAAATGAAATTCTCTCTCTCTCTCTCTCTCTCTCTCTCTCTCTCTCTCTCTCTCCCTCTCTCTCTCTTTCTGTCTCTCACACACACAACTCTCTATCTATCTATCTATCTATCTATCTATCTATCTATCTATCTCTATCTCTCTCCCATACCACTGCATTCATTGTTCCTCATAATAATACCCGATTCCTAGCACTGCAAGGCAGTGAGCAGGACAGTGTTTTCTCTTCAGAGTCTGGGGGCAGACTGTCCCAGCATGTGTAAGGGCGTCCTTGTCCTGCTCCATCTGTCATGGTGCGGAGCAGGACATGCTTTCTCCTATGAATTTTTCTTAAGTCAAACATTGCCAATGTTTCTTTAAAAGATCTGTTTATTATTTATATTTATGTGTGTGGGTGTTTTGTCTTGCATGTCTGTGGGATGCACTGAATGCATGCTTGATGTTGGAGGAGGCCAGAAGAGGATGCTGGATCCTTCTGGAACTGGAGTTAAGGAGGGTTGTAAGCTGTTGTGTGGGTTCTGGGAATGAACCCTGGTTGTTGACAAGAGCAGCAATGGTGAGTGACAGCCTTGTTAGAGCTTGTCAGAGCTTAACCTCTGAGCCATCTCTCCAGGACCCACCACACGTTAGCTATCATTTTACCCCTTTTTTAAAATTTATTATATTTGGGTTTTACACATCAGCCATGGGTTGCCCTGTCCTCCCCCCTCCTGCACCCACCCCCACCTTCAGCCCAGCCCCTCCCCTCCATTCCCATCTCCTCCAGGGACAAGACTCCCTGGGGATTCATTTATATCTGGTAGATTCAGTACAGGCAGGTCCAGTCCCCTCCTTCCAGGCCTGAGCAATGTGTCCCTTGTGTAAGCCCAAGGTTCCAAACAGCCAGCTCATGCACTAAGGACAGGTCCGGGCCCCACTGCCTGGTGCCTCCCAAGCTGTTCAATTGTCTCACTATCATTTTTAACAGACAAGTTTGGATTTAGAAAAATGTAAGACTTGGTAAACTATGTTTATAGTAGCTTTATTTCTAATAACCAGAAACAGGAAACAACCTAGATATCCCTCTACCCAAGAAGGGATAAGGCAAATGTGATGCATTTTCAAATGGAGTATAACTCAGTTGTTAAAAACATGACATCATGAAATTTGCAGGCAAATGATGGAACTTAAAAAAAAAAATCATCCTAAGCAAGACAACCCAGACCCAGAAAGACAAACATGACATGTACTCACTTATGAGTGGATATTAGCTGTTAAATAAAGGATAGTCCCACTACAATCCACAGACCCAGAGAGCTAAGTAACAAGGAGGGATCTAGGAGCGAGGCATGGATCTCCCTCGGAAGGGAAAATGGACTAGATTTGTTGGTGGATTTAGGGACAGGGAGGGATGGAAAAGGAGCGGTGGGGAAGGTGGGAGGGAGGGGTGAAGGGAGAGAGTACTAGGAGAGACGGCTGGAATAAGTGGGCATTTAAGTGGCAGAGTGGAAACCTAGTTCAGTGGAAACTTCCTGGAACCTATGAGGGTGACCCTAGAAAGGACTCCCAGTAATGGAGAATGTGCAGCCTGAACCCGCCATCTTGTGTAACCAGACAAGGCTCCAGTGGTGGGACTGGGACACCAATCCAGCCACAAACCTTTGACCCACAGCCTGTCCTGCTGGCAAGACGCAGCGGGCCAATGGTGGCTCAGAGTTGGTGGGTGTGGCCAACCAATGACTGGTCTAACTTGAGGCCAAACCACAGGAGGGAGACCATGCCCAACACTGCCTGGATGGGCAGGAACTGGAAGCTACATGGCTCACAGACCTAGGGTAGAACCAAACACAACTGATTAAAAAAAAATCAGTGAGCTGATTCCTAATGACAGTCTGTATACTCACAGGACCAGTGTCATAGCCCAAGTGTCATCAGAGAGCTCTCTCCAGCAGCTGATGGGAGCAGATGTAGAGACCCACACCCAAACATTAGGCAGAGCTCCTGGGACCCTGCAGAAGAGGGAGAGGAAGGATTGTCAGAGCCAGAGGGGTGGAGGACACAGGAGAGCACAGCCCACAGAATCAACTAACCAGGGCCCAAAGGGGCTCCCAGAGTCTGAAGCAGTAATAACAGAGCCTGCATGGGTCTGCGCCAGGTCTTCAGCTGACATGCTATGGTTGTTTAGCTTGGTGTTTTTGTGGAGTCCTAACAGTGGGAGACGGGGTGTCTTTGATTATTTTTTGCCTGCTTGTGGGAACCTGTCCTCCTACTGGATTGCTTCCAGCCTTGAAATGAGAGTTTGTGCCTAGTCTTCTTGCATCTTGTTATGCTGTGTTTGGTTGATATCACTGGGAAGCCTGCTCTTTCCTGAAGGGAAGTGGAGGAACAGTGGATCTGTGGGAGAGGGAAAGTATGGGGGGTACTGGGAGAATGGGAGGGAGGGGAGGCTGTGATCAGGATGTATTGTATGAGAGAAGAATAAAGTAGTAGATTTTTGAAGCTGTGGTAAAATATACATTTCCACACCACTGTAAGAACTGTCAGGTGTGTGTGTGTGTGTGTGTGTGTGTGTGTGTGTGTGTGTAGCATGTCAGCAGCATTCTTACTGTGTAAGCAACATCTCCACCATCCAGATCAGCTGATCTGTGGACTGACATGAACCCTTATGTAAAACTTCTCTCCACAACCTCTCCAACCTCTACTGGTTCCTCCCTTGCAGGATCTTACTTCCCCATAGTACTCTGGAAAGAGACATGTAGCATCTCTCTTTCCATGTCCAGCTTATTTGACTTATGCTAATGTCCCAGGTTTCATCATGTTGTGTGTGGGCCAGAATTTGCTGCCCATATAATGCTGAAAGATTTTTCCATTCGACACACTGCCACATTCTCAGTTCTGTTTCTCTCACGATGGACATCCAGGGATCAATCAAGTCGCTATGGATGTGGGAGAATGGACATGCGTCTGTGTCTCTGTTTTCCTTGTTGCTTCTGTACATTGACTCAGAAGTGGACTGGCTGGATGATGTGGCTCTGTATATCTGGGGTGATCTGCCACACTGGTTGCAGTGGAGTTGAGACTTTCCTATGACATAACAGTGACACCTGCCAACTCTCCTATGTCTTCTAACTCAGGGGGGGGGGGGGGGAGTAGCCTGGACGGTACCTTAAAACTTGCTGCAGAGCTTCCTGGTGATGTGAATTTCATAACCAGTCCCCTCTCCCACTCAGGAATCTACTGATTCGAGGCCAGGTTTTCTCCTTGACTGAACTTTGTAGACAACTTTCACAATAATGAGCTGAAAGTCTTTGATGTGATTTCTCAACCTTCTGGGTCATCTCACTCTGGTTTAATCCAAAAGCTACTGGGTTCACTCAGCAAATGTGCCTGATGCTCCTGACGATTGATCACACATGCAGCAAACTGAGGGCAAAGTTATCTGTGCTTTGACACAAAATATTACATTCATGGATTAGACTCTGTTCTTCATATGTGCATGCCCTAGCCAGCGGGGTCTTCAACAGGGACCTAAAGTGAGGGCCGGCAAATGAGAGGGACAAGAGACACAAAGAATGAGAGCAAGACAGGATGTGTGATCAAGCTCCAAAATTTTATTTTCCTCTTTAGGTATAGACAGTGGCAAAGGGGGTGCTAGCAGGGAGTGGACTTTAATCCTGGGTTGTTCAGTCAGCAGGGAATGTTGCTCTGGCGGTTATCTATCTACTCTTGCCTAACTGTAGCACAGTCACCTGATTTCTGAGAAGAGGTTCTGGTATTTGTGAGAAGAGGTTTCAGTGCTATGGAGACTTAAGCAAGGCCTAGATCTAAGAAAAGAGGAGAGGAGCTCAAATATGGTGGCATGTATGTCAAGGGTCACTTAGGCTTCTGGCTTCCATCATGTGCAGTTCTACAATTGGTCATAGAACAAAGACTGAGAAGTTATATTGGCACTTGGATCTACAACTTGGAACCTTCCTGAAATGACACTTGTTAACTAGGGCCAGGTTTTTCCCTAATGAGCAAAGACAATTCATATGTTCTTGGCTACAAGGGGCCAGACTATAATCATCTGGGAGCAGTGGCTGTCCATCACTCCCAGGAATGAACCCAGGGCCATCAACACAGCATGCTTACTCACTTCCCTGTGCTTTGCATCATGGGAGTTTTGTCTATCCTGACTAGGAAGATGATTTCACAAGCCACAAAATTATATGCTCATTAGGAAGATTCCAGCCCCTATTAAAAAGGAGACCAGCAGAGAGGTGAATGCCGTTCTGGGGCCACATCTCTTCTCTAGTGTTTGGACTGTGATAGGGTGACCATGGTGACCAGACATCTTGGCAGCTGACCCCTCCACTAGAGGATGCTGGTGTCCACACAACTCCCCAGAGAGCTCATTCAGCTAATGTTTCCCATTGCATCAAGGTCACATTCCATTGGGTTAAAATTACCTCTAGATCATCCAAAACTCTTAAGTGACAGCCATTCTGCGTGACATTTGGCAGATCTTCAGGATGTTCAGGTGGGACAGACCCAAGGTTAGAGACCCCTACTCCACTTCCCCAAGCATTTGAGTCCGCAGCTCCATCCTGCTGCTCAACCCAGAGACTGTTCAAGGGTTTGTGAACACTCCAGTCTATTTGGTACTCTGCAGAGGGTCCACAAGCTAGCCTGCAGCTCGTGTGGGTGTGGACGCTTTCATGGTCTCACTGTGATGTTCTCTGACTGACTAGCTAAAGTCATGCTAATAAAAGGGGACAGATTTCAGGGCAAATGAACTTGACAAAAGAAACATGGTCAACAATCACTGTAAACCAGAAAACATGGCCACAAGTATTCCTAGAGGACAGCCAAATAGCCTCTAGGAGAGCCAAGATGTTCTCTTTGTTTTCAATGTTTTTCACTCAGAGGCCATCTTTCTCCACAGATCATACTGTGGACATGCACAGTAGTAAAAGCATAGTGACTGTCCCTGTATGTGATGAACTTTCCTTTTTCTCATCTGAACCTGGTCATGTCGATCAGTTTCGTTCTCTGGGCTGAGGTACCTGGCTTGGGCTAAAAACCTTTCAGTTAAAGTAACTGTTCCAGCCCCATGGATCTGACTCATCTTTCATCTTAGGACCATCAGGGATGAGGGCCTGTGTGTTGATCAGGCAGGATGAAGGCAGTGGGCTTCTCAAACTGGACTTGAAGGTGGTCCAGGGTTAGGGCCCGGTACTGGGTCACATGAGCATCAGACAGCCAGCATTTTTGTGTTCCTCAGAGATGAGCCTCAACAGTGTGGGATGCTGTGAGTGTTCAATCCTGACCCAGAGTTAACTTGTTTTGTTTTGTTTTTCATTAGATTAATAGTAGCCATCACAGCTATTAGACAGGTGGGACATCCTGTGGCTATAGAGTCCAAAGGTTTGGAAAGATATGTCACAGGCATTTACATGGCCCCAACATTTGGGTTAGAAAGCCTTTTGTAATGCCTTTTATTTTGTGGACACACAGATGAAAAGTTTCTTAGATATCTAGAAGTGCTAGGGTTGGAGCTGAAGTCAGAGATGCTTTTAAAGTTTCAAATGCCTCTTGGTTAGTGTCTGTCCAGATGAGGGGGTCAGTGACCTTCCTACCTTGTGCAGAGGCCTTGCTATTTCCACAAACTCTGGTATCCAGAGGCAGAGATATCTGTCCATACCTAGGGACTCTTGAACCTGCCTCTCAGTATCTGGAGCTGGGATCTGAAGGATGACAGCAATCCTACTCTGAGACAGGCTCCTTTTGCCTCCCCTCAGCACGTATTCATGATGTACAAAGTCGGGCTTTCTTAGCCAACACTCTATGACCCAAGGTCTTTAACTCTTGAAGAAGTCCCTTGGTGGTCCTTTTATAATTCATTTTAGCTTTGGAGGCTAGGAGGAGGTATTGTAAGGGTATATATTGTAAGAGTGTGGTCCCAGGAAACCTCTGGGAAGAGCTGGAGGTCAGCATTTAATGTCTCATCAAACAGGTTTGGAGAATTTTCAAATCCTTGGGACAACCTGATCCATATAAGTTACCAACTGTAACCTCTCTCTGGGGCTGTCCATGTAAAAGCAAAAATGGGTTGACTCACCTCTGCCCATGGGAGGCTGAAGAATGCATCCTTCAGGTTCAGGACTCTATACACCTGTTTCTCTGGGAAAATCACACTCATGAGAACCAGAGGTCCCAGGTTTCTTCACAGGCAGGAGAGGTGTGTTCCAGGGTGACTGGCAGGGCACCAGGATGCCTGTCTCTCTAAGCCTGGCAATATAGACCACAGCTTCCCTTTTTGTTTCCAAGGTCATTGGGTATAATCTGCATGAGAGTAGCTGAAGTGATTGCTTGAACAATTATAGGAAGTTGGTGTTGGGCCAGCTTTGAGGGGTTGGTTTCTGCTCATACCCCCAAGAATCTTTGTTGGCAATATGAGAGACAGCCTAGCTGTATCCTTTGATTCAGGGCAGAACTTTCAGCTAGGAGATATTCTTTTGACAGAGGCAGGACACCAACATTTTGCTGGGTATGTGTAAGTCTAACTGCCTCATCATCAGAGAAGGTGACTATGGTTTTCAGTTTATGCGGAAAGCCTCATCTCTCAATCTGTTCTCTGTTGTTAAACGACTTTCAGCTACCTCCAGCAACTGGAACCTATTTATACCTTTAAATTTTTCTAATTTTCATAACTATTTTCTAATATCTGGGGCCAACTGGGTGACAAAGGAAATCTTTTCAGCAACAGTCATTAATCCTCAAAAGAACCCAACAAACATTATTTGAAGTCCCTCTTGTCAGTATTAGACACAAGGGAAAATCTGTTCTATACAAGCAGAATTGTCCTGCACAAATCCCCACTCTGACAAGGTCCAGGGGGGTTTCCACATTTTTCAGCGAATGGTAGGTTTTGAGATTTCCAATTAGGATAGATTATGTGTTGGAAAGGACACATAAATCCTGAAAGAGGAAGGTGTGGAACTTCCTTTTTCGCTCAGGGGAACTCCTCCATTCCCAGGGGAAGCTTAGAGGAAGCGGGGCTGGTAGAGGGAGTGTGTGGCTTGAGAAACTATTTCCCCCCTTGTGTGCACTCCCCAGATGTCGGGGCCCTCCTTGCACAAGATCCCGCCCCTCCCCTCCCCTCCTCTCCATGGGGACTGGGGCTCACTCCAACCATGAGTGGAGTCAAGCAACAAAACCAGCCAGCGCTCTGGAGTGGGACAGGCAGAGGTTGTTGGGTTTCTCTGGGTGACAGAGCAGAACCTAAAGGATTCAGGTCCCCAACAGGAGGGCACAGGTCATAAGCAGGGAGAGGTGAGTGTCTCACACCAGAGAAAGCCATTGGTCAGGTCAATACAGGGAAACAGAATGGACAGAAACACATAGAGAGACTCACAGGAAAGACAACCAGGGGTGGCCGCCATATGTTCATACACCTGAGCAGCCCAGGGGAGTCTGGTGATGTCTCACACAGATCCTGGACACCGATCAGTGGCCATGTCCAGCCTCTCCTTGTGTCCTAAACAGAAGGACTTACCTTAACCACACTTACCTCCAGGGTGACATTCTAGTGTGTTTCCTTTTCTGGTGGAGATGTCAGACCCCTCCACAACATTAGGCAGGGATTTATCAAAGGGAATTCTGGGGACCTGGAACATCTCAGGTTTCTGATCGCCTTCAAGTTCCTAGACAACTGCACTCTTTCCCACTCTGAGACCCCTGGTGTCTCTAGGGATCTCCAGAAATGCTGTGGGGTGTCCACCAGAGAAGACCACTCAGACATGGGTTTAAGCCAATACAAAGTCTTTGTTAGCCTGCCAGTTACTGCACCAGTGTTCAGAACTCCAGTGTAGCACTGAGCCATTCTTGGAGTCTTGTTTTAGGGACAAAACTCATATCCTGGGGTGACATTCTTCAGGTAAGAAGAACAGTTAACCAGAAGCAGATCTCCAGCAAGGTTGGGCATCTGCCTGAGACGTGACCAGGAGACCTCAGAGAGATGTGCGCTGTCAGTGTCCTCCACTGGGAACTGAGGGAAACAATGAGATGGGACAGGGGACCAAGCCTCTCTGTCCTTGGGCCTGCACACCCGAAGCTGGCTCTGGAGTGCTGTGACTTTAGCAGAATGGGGGCAAGGGCTGTTTTAAAGACACAAGGACCCCAGGGTTTTCTCTTGCAACCTGTTTCTGAACCCCGACTCTGGGTCAGGCCTTGTGAGGAAACTGAGGCTGCAGAAGAGAGTGACCTGACCAGGATTCTGGGGCAGGGGCTGAACAGGTGGCTAGCAACCATATTCCTTCTGGGATTCACCTGACCACTACTCCACTGTTAGGGGGTGAGTGGAAAGGGCAAGGACTCTCGTCTATCCAAGTGGAGGTTGGCGCGCGTGCGCACACAGACACACACACACACACACACACACACACACACACACACACACACACACACAAGCTGCATTTTGTAGTCAGACCTAGCTCCAGGAAGCCGAGTGTCCCCCTCGTCCTCACCCCTGCAGCATGCTTTCTGGCTCTCAGAATGCTCTCTGGTGTCACTGGACTCCAGTTTGCTTGACCACTGCAGAATGACTGGAAAGTCGATCCCTTCTCTCCTTCGGCATTAAAACTCAACTGCTACCAGCTGCTTCTGCGACCACCCTGCACATGGTTTCCTGGAATGTTTGCTCTGATTCTGATTGCAGGATTCCTGTGGTTAGAATTGGTCCAGCCTGGGATTTGTTCAGAGTGTTTGATGTCTGAGAACATCTGGATCATTCATGATTATAGAGGAGTCAGTTGGCGGTTATGTTTGACAATCATTTGAGCAGAGGAAAAGGAAGAGTGTGAGAAGAGAGATGAGATTGGTGGAGATCAGGTGATCTTGAGGAAGCAGGAACCAGAGGGTTAGGAGAGTTCCCTGGGTTGATGGAAGGTTGGGTATGTTGTTTTCTGGGTTACGTGGTAGAGTAGTCTGGAAGGAAGTGGGATGTGTTATAGGCAGCTTAACCAGCTGTTAGGTTGCCGTGATTATCATCTTTAGATAATGGATGGGTCAGTCTGATGTGGCCATCTGACAGGAAGGAGCAGCTGTCCATGGGAAAAACTGTGTAGGCAGAAAAGAAGCTAGAGGACTTTTTGTATGTGAGAGGATGGGGTAGGAGATTTGTGTGGTGGGTATTGTGTTCCCTGAAATATTGTGTGTCCCCTGAAATAAACTTATCTGGGGTCAGAGAACAGGACAGCACAATATTAAACATGAGGATAGGCAATGATAGCACACGCCTTTAATCCTAGCATTTCAGAGACAGAAATACCTCTGGATCTCTGAGTTCAAGTCCACATAAGAAACAGCCAGGCATGGTGACACACGCCTTTAATCCCAGGGAGTGACAGCAGAAAGTAGGTTATATAAGGCATGAAGACCAGAAACTAGCAGCGTTTGGCTGGTTAAGCATTTGGCTAGTTAAGCGTTTAGGCTTTGGAGCAGCAGTTCAGCTGGGATTCATGTGGATGAGGACTCAGAAGCTTGCAGTCTGAGGAAACAAGACCAGCTGAGGAACTGGCAAGGTGAGGAAGCTGTGGCTTGTTCCGTGTCTCTGATCTTCCAGCGTTCACTCCAGTAACTGGCCTCGGGTTTGATCTTATTAATACGACTATTTAAGATTCCTGCTACACATTTGGGGATGTAGAGAGTGGGGGTGCACAAATGAGGCTGCGGAAAGGGGGAGGAGCGGTGCAGGGGTGTCCTGGGAGCTGTCGTAGGGTAAGAGGTAAAACATGCCAGTTTTAGAGAGGACATCCCTTCCTAGTAGGGAACAGGACTGGAGCAATGAGGAGAAGGACTGAGAAAGGAAGACCCTTGAAAGGAGGAGGTTAAGGAGGAGTCTGCGGTGGGGGTGGGGTCAAGGTGTGAGTATTAGAGTAGGATCTGTGTGAGGCACCAGAGGAACTGGTGATTTTCAGACTTGTCTTGAAGTACGTCTTGGATTTGTATAGCGTCAAATACTTTCTTAGACCTGCAGCAACTCTAAATCTTTCTTAGTGTGAAGCCTGTCAGCAAGGCAACTGTTCACAGGTAATGGACTGACCAGGCAGCTGGGTGCGTGTCATCCTTGAAGCCGCAGTGAGCTCTCAATGTCCTCAGAGATCTGAGAAGGAGAACTTTGAGTGGGAAGTGTAATTTAGATGAGTTTTGCATCAATTAAAAAAGACAGAGACGGACTTAGACATTGTTAGAGTCTGATGTGGTCATGGGGTAGAAAGCTGTAGGCACTATCTGGACAGGAAAGGGTTAAGTTAGGAAAGGAGCAGTTGCCTTGGTGCCAATCCACCTGAAACAAATAATGCCTTAGGTGTGTTCCTAAGAGCTTTGGGGTGAGAGGGGAGGGGGCAGTCAGCCTAATATCATAGACCCAGAGCACAGTGCTAAGAGTTTTCACCAAGGGTCCTTTCTCTTACTGTCTATGATAGGCTTAGGGGAGGCAGCTGCTCATTACCATTGTCAACCCAAAAATCCAACTCTCACCTCAAACAGGATAAGACAGTGTTGATCTGGAGCCAAATAGGAGGGACCATGGCCCAGGAACACAGAGTTAGATTACACCAAAGTCTATCGTCCAACGTGGTAACCATTTCATGAAGCTGTTATAGTAACAGAAGAAAGAAAGCCATAAATGAACACATTTCCCAGACATTTGTGGAAACATCAGAAACTGTTATAGGTCTCAGATGCCGTCTGCCCATGTTCTTAGCTTGTGAGTTGGTGGAAGGTAGTGGTCTTCTAAGTTAACACATCCCAAGTGGTTTTGCTTAGTCACAGAGTGTTAAATCCAATACAGAAGTGGCCAGGAACAGATATTTAGGGGACTAAAGACAGTCAGAAACAAACTGTCATAGGGCCTTGATCTGCAACATTCCAACCTCTCCACAAGCTATTGAAGTTCTCATTAGCTAATTAGGCTCTTAGAAGACTCAGGTGAGATTCTTACTGGAAAACTTTCATTGCCCATCCACATATTTGTTACTTGATCTTGGGATCACATTCTGTGCAGAAGCTGGTGGGGGATGGGAGGGGGGATTGGTCACAGAAGGAACTAAAGGCAGCAGCACTGGGGGTGATTAGAGGAACGTCACAGTCGAATGGTGGCTGAGACAAACATTCATACCACATGAGGAGTTTGAGCAGGGTGTGAGGTCGCTCCTTTCAGTGGGTCGTGGAGAAGCAGAGATGACGGGTGAGCAGGTGACTGGTTTTTTCATCGGCATCATCACTGCCAGCCGGTTGATCTCACAGGTGTTGTAGCATGTCTGGGTTTATATCACTGCTAATCACACTGGAAAGACTACGTAATTAGCTAAATAGTGCCGCTCCCTGCATGAAGTCACAAACCAGAACTAAGAGAATGATGTAAACTATTTATTTGTATAGTAAAGGAGCCCAAGAGCAGTGGGAACTTATAAGTATTAAACAAAAAACAAAACAACAAAAAAAACTAATACAAACCAGAGTTCCACCAGGTGACTCAGAAGTCCTTCCACCTTCAGTCTGTGTGCACAATCTGCTGTTTCTCCCAGGTGTTGTTCTCAGCTGAACACCATTCTCCATTGTCCCAACAAAGGAAGACTCCACCTGGGCTGGAAGGGGCACAGGGCTTGGAGCAAATACAGGCTTCTTTAACAGCAGTCCAAGAAACGTGGGAGACGGACATGATTGGGTCAAGTTCTTTGTGGACCGTGGTAGTCACCATCTGAATGATTTGCAGGGTCACCAGATCCCTGGTCACAGCACATGTCCCAATTCTGTCACACAGGTTGTTTTTCCTCCTGTAGCAGGACCCTGGGAGCTGTAGGAAAACTGTCAAATCCGTGATGAAACAAGACCTCAGCTGACAATGGCTTCCCAGGTTAACAGTCTTGGTTCTCTGCTCCTGCTCACGGTAGCGGCAAGCTCCTGATGAGTGTCTGTGAGGAGTCAAGATACAGGAGGAGAAACCCCAAGGGGAGCATAGAGAGTTCCCCAGTCAGATCAGCTGGCTCCTCCCCCCCCCAAGGGGTCCCACCCCTTGGTTTTTATTTGGGGGGGTGCTTTCTCAGGAGTCACCTCTAATACCTAGCCTGAAAAATGAAGCCATGATGGGAGGGAGGGAGAAATGGAGGGAACAGAAAGAGGGAAGGTCAGATGGAAGCGCATTCAGCCCCCTCATGGAGCTTGCTCTTAAGCTGAATGCGGGGATGTTCCCTGAGGAAGCAGCATTTTGCTGCAGTCAGAAGCCACTGTTTTAATGCCATCAGCAGGAAAGTCTACTGCAGCAGGGAGACCTTGTCACAAGCCTCTTGTTACTTGAGACTATCATAATTATAACGATAGCGCATGGGTCCCCATGTGTACAGGCCTGCTCCGCCGCTCACTCCTGCCTATAATCCTATATTTTTCATTATTTATCAAAACTTAATCTTCCTCTCGCAAAGCCCCTCAGTTAGGGCACCGCCCTTGCACAGCCAGACAGACTATTGGGCTTACTAGTGTGCTACTCAGGAAAGGCTATTTTCTTTTGTCACATAAAACAAAAAAACAAACAACAAAAAAAACCACTGAATTTGAACAGAAACTAAAATCTCACGATCGGAAGTGATCTGGTACTCAGGAACCGCCTTCAACCAGTTGATCACAAGAATGTCCTAGAGTTCTTGAACTTCCTCCCCACTTCTGCTGCATAGGTTAGTCAGGTATTCTGCTCAGGCATTGGCTAACCACACAGCATCGAGCAGTCATGTTGGATGAATGAGGAGTAAACTACAGAGATGTGTCTTGGGTCAGCAACGGCTTCATTAAAGAAATGGTAAAATAGTTGAGGAGAGGACATTGTGATGTCATGGGAAATGTAAGTTATACTGGCTACTATGGAAATCAGTGAATGGGGTTTTACTCAAAAATATAAATAGAACTTCTTGTACGACCGAAGCTACCTGCTCAAGGGAGTGAACACCCAGACTCTTCATGTGTTTAGAGAGGTGCTGGGGCATCTGATTTTATAGCATGATCCAGTATAATAAGATACTGAATGAAGAAATGCAACTGATACAGATGTATAAAGACGATGTGTGTATACCTATGGAATTTCATTCAGCTTTAAGATGAAGTAAAAGAGTGTTGTCTTGCGGGAAATGGATGGATACTGTGGGTCAGCATTGTTGAGCAAAAACAAGTCAGCTCAGAGACAAATAATGAATGTTTCTTTCAAATGTAAGACCAAATAACACCCACACACGTAGGAAAGTAGAGGGGGATTTTAGTCAAAAGAAGATTAGTAAAGAGAAGTAGAAAGTTGAAAACTGTCGATGTACGTGAATCAACTAAGAAGAAAATGTCATGTGCTCTTCAATAATATAGATGTTAATAAGAAAGAACAAACTTCAATAGAAACAGGAGGAGGAAAGTTTAGAGAGGGAGACAAGCACAGACAGGCCTGGTCTTCCTTGGAAGATTGGAGCAGTGGATTCCTCTGGGACAATATTCTTTACTAATGGGACAGCCTGAAACCTTGACAGGTGCTGGGTGTCAGCCTGAAGCTGAGAAACCAGGTTCAGCATGGGGGTCACCTAACAGAGACCCACATATGCTCGACCTTAGCATAGTCGTCAAGTGCAGAATCCTTTCACTGACAGTTGGATCTGAGATGTGTGTATTTGAAAGGTTAATTTTCACATGTAAGAGGCACACCACCAGGCAGATGTTACAAATCTCTCTCACGCCTTCTCTTATACCATAGACGTCACATCCCTGAGAACTACAATGTGTGGCACTCACTTGAGCAGAAACCTGACTCAAGTGGCCTGAGAATATTGAGGCTTACACTGTTGGTCTCATTTAAGTGATAAGTTCACGTGTTTTCTGCTAGCCATCATGAATAATGCCTGGATGCTGTTGCTGCCCTGTATGCTCTTCCTTTCTTTGCTTCGTCCTTTTCCATCTATCCTACTCCTATCTCCTCCTTCCCTCAACAAAGTCTTGCTATGTACGCAAGCTGACTTCAAATTCACAATCCTACTGCCTATCTTTGATGTGCGGGATAAATGATCTGCACCATCATTCAGATTCTTTCTCACAGATTAGAAATGCTTAATTAATTGTAGGGCTGGAACTCACCAACTAGTAAACCTCAGCCTGCTTTGTGACTTAGCCTGGTGTCTCGCTATGATGATTTCCCCTGCTGTCTCCACCTCCAGAATGCTCACTGGAGGTTTCTTTGTCTAGTGTATCCTGCATTTGGGTGGTAAGCAGCTTAGATGTAAGAATGTTGAACATTCAGTATGCGAACTTCTGCCTCATAAGGGTTGGTTCTTCCATTTGTGCTGTAAAAGCTGTATTTAAGGTTTCCTCCCTTTTCAAATAAACAGCATTCTGCATTTCCTCTGGTATGATCACTGTTTTTGTCTCTGTTTTTTCGATCACAAGCCTTGCTCTGGCATGGTAAACAGGGTTGGAGCGTGTGCGCTACCAGCAACAATTAATTGAATATTTACGAGTAGCTAATTAATTGAATATTTCAGTAGGTAGGTAAGTGATAGTGAATGCTGTGGTGA